>NW_017300081.1:504956-518635 GCF_001594075.2 Trachymyrmex cornetzi | reverse complement strand
GCGGATGAGTTATCGAATGATCCAGGGGGCTTTTTATCGCGAAAGATCCTTCCGCAACCGAGGAATCTTTCTTTTTTCAATGCTCCTCTCGAGACTCTTTCATAAAGGTCACTCATAAATTAATCTTCTCTCATTCCCATTAGATATTAATCTTTTAGTCCAAGCTATTTTCGACGGATTGATCGAATATCTTTTAGCTACAATATTTTTCAATGTGCTGCTTTGCCATGATAACTAGATTTTCCTATTTGTTTATTTATGTCTATATTTTTACAAAGAGATACGTCTTCCGTAAAATTAATTTGGTCACTATAAATACGAATCAAAGATTGCCTATCTATTCTCTGAAGAGATTTAGAAAATTATAAAGACTTCCCTACCGATTTAGATTACAGCTGATTCGAAAATCCTGTTTTAGGTACCTTCGTTAATCATTTCGGCTTTTTTTATCGGTACAATCTCAAACTCTGATCCGGATTTATAATTAGATTCTCACAATACAAATCCTCTTTTTCGATATAATAGATTCAAACTTAAGGGATGATGTTGATTGAAACGCAGTGGGATGTTTTACGCGATATAACCGCCGTCTCTTTCTTAGCAAACCACTGACGATTCAACGCAGATACGCCACCACAAGACGACACATTGAAAGCGGAAGGGTTTCCTTTTTCTATCTCTTTTTTCTCACAAGTCGTAGGTGTCGCGTTCCTTCCAGTCTTATATAGATTTTTTTATATTGCGGGTATTTCCATCGCAGTAGGGGTGTCCAGTTCCGTGGCATTCACAATGAATGCTAAATTCAACATCGTTCCCCTTTGCCGCGCGACGTCTTCGGTGATTTGGAGACCGTGCCGTGGAGGAGATAGCCAGATACGTGTGCATAAAGCAGGAGGAATCGCCAACAATGAGCTAACAATGAAGCATCGTGCACCCCGCTGCCTGTCAACCGCCAGACTTCTCTCGTTTTGTGGGGAACCCATTTATATATTTTCCTAACATACCTGACTCCGTGCGGTCAGAGTTTCTCAAGCTCGCGTCCCCACTCGGCGACTCTTCCCGAGAAACTCATAACTCTCTATTATGCACATATTTCACGAAATGTGAAGATTCGTCTTTCCAACCAAAAATCTAAACTACATTCAATATTTCGCGATCGTGTTATTGCATTACACCAATTTACGTTAATCGGTTAGGAAACATCTTTTTTAATTTTAAAATCGATACTCTACGATA
This sequence comes from Trachymyrmex cornetzi, assembly GCF_001594075.2. Taxonomy (NCBI): domain Eukaryota; kingdom Metazoa; phylum Arthropoda; class Insecta; order Hymenoptera; family Formicidae; genus Trachymyrmex; species Trachymyrmex cornetzi. The sequence goes on along the minus strand of NW_017300081.1, from coordinate 517,399 downwards.
ATTATTAACATACTAAATTCTCATAATTAAAATATCAATTAAAAATAATTTTTTAAAATATCAAATTCATACACACATAAAAAGTTTTGCGTAAATGAATTTAATATTTACTTTGTTACACGTCTACATTTTTCATTTCGAAATTATGGAATAAAAACAAGTATTGAATTTAAATACGTATTAATTGCGCGATTATGCAATCCACAATCCTATTACCAAGGAGAGCTTCCGTCTGTCATCTCCACCGCCGCACCGATGAAATGAGCATCCCTGGGAATGTTTCTTGAGCGGCACAATACGGAATAATAGGATTACATAAACAACGGCAACAAGGTATTGTGGCCAGGTAGGTAGGTAGGTAGGTAGGTGGGTAGAAAGGTAGATAGGTAGGTAGGTAGATAGGTAGAGAGAAGATGGTCGCCTTAGGTGCCAGACCGGAGGTACAGTTGGCCAGGAGACATTTGCCAGATTGCATTCCGTATTGAGCTGATACTTTGTGGATTTCGGACAATAAAACCGCTACCAACACCGACGCCTTGTATTGCCGTGGCGGTCGACCCTCCGCCATGCGGTCGCTTTCATTCGAGTAGCGCGACACGACGTTCCCTTCAACACGGGGCACCACTAACACTATTACGGGGACCGCGCAACCCCTCGGGAGAATTCTACGGTGGCTGCGCGTCTCTCGCGGCACCCCAGTCAGTCAATAGCCGGTGCATTGTCAAAATATTGGCGGCGATCAGATCGCACGGTCCATTGTACCTCCCATCTTATGCTTCGAGCTGACTTCTTTTAAAGGCGGGACTCGCCGCAATTTCCCGAGAACTTTCCTACGAGATACCGGCTGCTTGCTACACGACCACGGCTTTTCGTGGTCTGCGGTCTGCGGCCTCCTGGTATCTCCTACCGTATTGCGTACCCGAGGGCACGTGACCCTTTTTTTTACACTGCGTGGACTCCTCATGCCAGCGAGATTCGACGTGCGACCTTATAATGTTGGTAACTCTATACATGATTGTCGTTTATTCGCGATAAACACTGCGGTAATTGCAAGCTTTCCACCTGCACCAAATATTATGGCAAACACGAAGATACATGCAAAAACTGAAAACAATAGAGAGAAGTTGAACAATTATATAGTTTTGCATTGTATCTTAGTAAATGTCACACTACAAATGATTTTTTAAATGTTGATTTCTTTCACAGACACAAATAAAAGTTTTAACAATATTAAGAATCTTTATAAAAATTTTAAATATCAATTTTCGAAAAATTTATTTATGTCGCATCATATAATTTAAGATTTAAAAAAATTTAAGAAATTAAATTTAGATCTCTGTAAAAATAAACTACGTTACATTTTGTTTGATATATCCAGTTCATACACTGAGAAAAATATTTCTTTTTAGATAAACAAAATATTGCGGAAAAAATTACTAGGAAAAAAAATCCGAAACGTTTTATTTAAAAAATATATATGTATTCAATCATGCGAAAAATAAATATCAAAATAAAAAAATAATATAAATAGACTAACAAAACAAAGCAGAGATCTACAAATTTGAAATACAAGGCGATTCGTCAACCTGTATCAATGTATACAAATATTGGTGTGTTAGTACTGACGAAATTTTTGCTCTCTGTCAACGCGGTGTCGTTGCTTTTTCGATCAAGATAATCGTCAATATGCGCTCTCGGAAACTTTGATATGTACTGTAAATAGTCCTGTTTTATTGACCGATGGATTGTATCTCACCATAGAAGCTACGGTTTATCAATCAAACGCATGTCTATATTTATTTAACGCTCACATATCTCCACACAACTGCAATTGCGAGTGCAACTTTCGTTTAACATTTAAAAAAAATAAGAGAGAATGTTACAAGGCATAAATTATCCAAATAAAAAGCATGTTGAAATAATTGTACAAATAAAAAACCACTCTAAAATTGATGTATATATTGAAATCGAATACTAAAAAAACATAAAATTCTTTACATCGTCAAACAGAGAAAGTTTCACTAAACATTTCATAATTGATATTTATAAAATATTATATATATAGAAATATCTTTTTGTGTGTTACCATTAACCTACAATATGAGGAACCAAGTCTTTAACAAATTATCTTGTTTATATTATATTACTCAATAATGGCACGTAATATAAACAAATAATAATTTATTCAATTTATGTATACGATACGTAATTTACATGTACTATATAGTAGAATATCGATAAAATAATAATTATAAAAATACGAAAGAGAGAGAGAGAGAGAGAGAACCATACAGACTTAAAAATAATACAAAGGACATACACACATTCCACGCAGTGCTTTCTTCTAAACGGCCGAAAAATTGCTAAATCACGCATTAATTTTCCGTCACTTACCGGTTTCGTTATATCGCGCCGTTATCACCGTCACGCCGATACCACAGTCCTAAAAATCCAAAGCGGGAAAACGAGAAAACAAGCTGGCACGGGGTGCGTCGTTTCGCATTGCGCTAAAAAAAAGAAGCATAGGACCGCTTATCGTCAATCGTCGGAGCGACGTCCTCCGGCAAACCGCAAACTACCGACCATAATCGCGACGCGGTAGGGGCAGTTTTGAAAAACGCACGCCGGCAAAGCCTGAGTACTCTATCTAGAATAGGCATTCCTTGAGCGTACGCGGGGCCGGGATAATCACGCGCATCAATTACCCCGCGAATTATGATGTGCATCTGCGGCGGCGAACGATTTATGACGAAAATTGGATGTCCGTTTTATCTACGAGTTATCTCGGCGCGGCTTCCCTTTTTTACGCGTAGACCTAACTCATCGCTTTTAACGGGTATTCATTGCAAAAATATCCGTACGCTCGTCTCTCTCGTTTGCGGGTCTCCCTCGATTATCTCGTTTCCCTCCTGCGCAAATTTTACGTCATTCTGCAATCGTGCACATAGGTAAGTAATGCCACACACATACACACACACGTATGTAAAAAATGTGCAGTCAAAAGCCCCGTCTTAATTGACAATTAGAGTGGAATTAAAAGTTGATCTAACTGTTGAAGAAGATTAAAACAATGATTAAAAAATATTACATTTGTCAAGCATATGTTACTGCATCGATCGCAAGATTTTATCTTTTGTAAGATTTCTCTCTCTGACAGATCCTTAATTCATTATCAGAGCTTATTATCTAACAATAAGTCAAAGAGCTTTAGGTAAACTATTTTAGGTAACTATTTTAAGATTTAGTTTAACATCTGTCGAGGACATTTGTGATATGCTTTTTGCATCATTTCAAGTGACTATATATTATCTTGTAGTAAGATAAATTATACTTTCAGTAAAGTGAATTATACTTACAGTAAAGTAAATCGTACTATTTTCAAGATTGACGAGCACGAACAACTCTCAGAACTTTTATATTTTACTATGCAGTAAAGTAAATTTTATCAATGCTAAAGAAAAAATTGTTGTCAATAAAGTAAGAATGATTATCATACGACAATCTCATTTATCAGAAATGTAAAGAAAATTTTACATAAGTAGGCACGTATCCCTATATGAACTTGATAATTCCATAAAGTTTACTAGAATTCTAGTGTATAATACTGTACATTTTTCTCCGTGCAACCATTCATATATGGATACACTCTCATTTGTACAGAAAAATAAAGTAATTCGCAATTGCGATTAAATCGTTCCTTTAGTTCAGAAGTAACACAATTAAAAAAATTAATAATAAGTTCTTTTTATAAGTTTTAGGATATAGCAGCATCAAATCGACGATCTATTTTAATTTGAAGGGATTATTATTAGTTCAGTGTGTGTTTAATTGTGTTGCAAATCTGAAAAGTAATCAGCACGCAGTCTAGTTGAGATAAATTTATTTAAAAATATTATAGAGATATTACTCCAACATATAACTTTGACCATAATTGGCGCTTCTTTTACTTAATTGATGTATTCATATAAAAAGTTTAATATTGTTAAAAAAAATAAGTTGATTCTCAAAAAAGGAAAAAACTTTTTAATTTTACAGAACTATTAACTAATCAAATAATATTGGCAAAAAAGTATATTCTTAATATAATTAAATGTCATTTTTGTTTCACAATCATTATAAAAATTAGAAAACCATTCTTTTTTAGTTGCAATGACTTTTACGATTTTTTAATGAAGTTAAGTCAATTCATTTTTTATAATTGACAAGGTATAATGTTTACTTAATTGATTCATAATAACTTCAAAAATCATGTTTCTTGAGTTGTGTCACTTTTGAAATGAAAGAGCGATATTATGTAGGATTCAGGATAATGGAAAGTTATTTCAACATGATTTTTGACTTACGCATGTTTATCTAGAAATCTCAGAAGTCCACAACAACATTTCAGAACGTTGCAACCACCTGCATGCAAAGTGGACTTTCTTAATTATGTGTGAGGTAATCTCTGCCAGGTGCCGCCGTCTCTAATTCAACGCTACTGCGGATTTAATAATCGTGAAATTACTTTTCGATCGTGCTTTTCGATTTGCCGATTCGTGTCAGATTACGATCTCCGAGATGCGAGGATGCTAAGTATACGCGTCTTGGAAACACAGGCTCCAATTTTTGCGGACTCATGCACGAATCCGATAACGACCAATGCATTCACGTTCGATCTCGGAGTGACGCAACGCTCGAGCTCGAGGTATTAACGAGCCATTTAATTGCTTTCGAGAACCCATCGTGGTGTCGTACCTCACGCGCTGCTACATGTCCTTGGTATTGCGAAAACCTCTCCGGCACGACAATCGCGAACCGATCCTCGGCGTTAAGCGGCTCCGCTAAACGCTTCGTAGCGTTTGCTGAGAGTATTAGTCGCATTAAAAGCGGCCTCATAAGCTCTCATCTGCATGAACATCTGACATACGGCGGGCACAAGTGATGCTGCCCCATCTGCCGCCCTTTTATACCCCATTCCTGTCCTTTAAATGCTCTCGAGCACCGTGCGACGAACCCAGGCATCAGAGTTATAGTAAGCTTATGTCGATTCTAGAAATCCTACGAGTCAAATCTCTAGCTTTCGTCCGCACCGTATTTTCGACATACCCAATGCGCGAGAAAATTTAATTTAAAATTCCAGTGTGACGCGGTAAAAAAATATGAAACATCGGTCTACTTTGTAGGGGACTCGCGGAGCCGACCAGACAATCAACTTGAATTAGGCTAAAATATTTGTTCTCCCTCTCTAAAGAGATAGAACAGGGTTCTGCCTTTATTTAGGCCTAGATGTATGTCTGTGACGGACGTGAAAGTATTTCCTTAATAAAAGTCGCCACACGCGCGGATGGCGGCATATTCCGCGGCTCTCGTCCCGTATTTCTTTGTTCGTGGGAGATACGTATGAAGCGTGACAAAACGCGTGGACTTTCTTAAGTCCTTGCGTTTTGTCACGCGGGAACATTTGAACCGACATTCGTGGCAAACGAGTCGTGACGACGCGCAGGCCGGGGTCCCCAATTCCTTCCCACCTTCAAAAGAATATTTACAATGAGGCATTCCGCGGGGCGAGCCTTTATCTTTGGGATGTTCTCACCGTATGTGAGCCGCTGAATCACTCGGTCTATTTATGGTAGACATACGCGGCGCGATAATGAATTATTACGGTCGCGAACGTAACGGCGAACGATTCGTCTCTATAGCGCGGAACCGTGTCCTTTGTCCCGAAAAGATGCAGCCAGATGATGTAACACGGGTGACGGGTCGGTGACAGTGTTGCAGTTAATCTCCGCATAACGAAAGAGTAATGACCCCGCGACGTGTGATGATATTCGCACCCCTACGATACCCCCCGACAATCCCGCCGAGCTTGTCCACGGGATATTTGCATTATCCAACGCGTATGAGATTCTTGGAAATTCACGGAATATGTAGCGCGATGCTAATGAGCGCCAGCATTGTAATAATGAGGTTGCGTAATAGTGAAATAATAAATAACAAATATATCGTACATAATATTATATCGCGGTTTATACGATACACACGAATTATGGAATTATAATGCATTCGTTTGTTTGAATTATGTGATTTAATCGTACTAATCATACAGAACAGAGATTTGCGAATATTTTAGAAATTATACACACGCTGATCGGGATAATTCAATAACACGCAATCGTTCAGTTCGCTGATCGCCGATTAGATATTTCGGTGACACGATATGAATACAAAAGAGCCGACAAATGTTCGGCTAATTTCTGTTTGCGGCATAAGGTCGATGATACGGTCCTGGCTGCATGCGGTGCACACACAAACATTGAACAAGTACCAACCCTTCATAGCTCAAGCACGCCTCACCACGGTGGCTCCCTTTTTTCCTCGACCCTTCAATTTAATCAGCTTCATTCAGTCTACCGCGAAACAACCTGCCACATGGTGGCCATTGTAGTGCACTGGATATTATTAACGACACACACACACACACACACACACACAATTATATACGCGCCTACACGCGCACCCGAATGCCAAGTTGCGGATCGTTTCGTCGTCTCGTTCGCTTTTTATACGACAGCGCGCTATCACCGCCATGAATAAACACGGAGAACGCCATATGCACTCACGTGCTTTCTTTGTCGGTGTCGTTATTGTCATTTGTCACACGACCCGCTTTCGTGCTCGCCGGTTCAGAAATTTCGCGATGGAGAACGATGGTTTCCGCTGCGGCTCCTCCGCCCGTTCTAACGGGGCATCGATAATGTTCGCGATAGTAATGTAAATTACTCCGAGTCTGGCGCTAGTAGCACGAAAACTCGCGCAATCCTTGCCAATATGAGAAAATTTGATCGTTTTCTTGGCGTAAATATATATCCCGCGCGCACACACGCTTCCTCTCCTCTTACCAGCCATCTCAAAGATACCGCCGACACCTTGGCGCGAGGCCAAAGACGCGGATTCTCCCGATGCCCTTCGCCCAAAGTGGGACAGAACTCAGCGAAGTGCTCGTACTTCGATAAAACTTGCCTCACTTCGATAATGGATTTTCGCTGTGTCCCAGAAATTTCCGAGAAATAAATCCACTGCATATTTAAATTACCAGTCTTCCGTTTTCCATCACTTAGCTTAGGAGACATTTCCTTTTAGGCATTTAAGGCACGAAATAAAGTAAACCGCGGTAGTTACAGGCTACCAGACAACTTATTGATTGTTTGAATCTGTAAGACTTCGATTAAGCTAGTACTCTTTGCTCTTACATTGACACTATGTTTCTTAAGTAGCAACAGATCGGTTACGTTTTTTAACCAGGGAATAATCACCTGTGGTATTTTTACATCTCAGCAGTGAAAAAATGTGAATTGTTTTAGAATAAATATTGTTTTCTTTCTTCGGACAATTCTTTCTTTTCTAATAACTATATTCTTTATGAATCTTTAAATATGCAATTTCATTGAAAACTCGTCATAAAAAAGTGTTATATTAATTAAAATCTTTACTTTTTAGAAATATATATACTGTCATAATAATAAGCTACTTAAAGTGCTTAATCTATTTAATATTATACTTCTTTGGTTTTTACTATTTACTTTAAAAAAAATGTGAATAAAACTGTATTAATAATAATTTTAATAGTAATTTTAATAGTAACTTTAATTGCAGGGCTGTTAAAACATCCCAGATGATTATTTATGTAAAAAAAAGAGGACTATACGGAAAGAATAACTTTGCTGAAAGATCTAAAAATTTAACTAGATATAGATGTGAAAATAATTTTGTTAGACGCTCAAACTGATTGCTGGAATATCAAAATTTTTTGCGACATTACTCAGCATGTTTGAGATTATTACGTAACTATTTCGATGATCCAACAAAATTGTTTTCAGATCTGTATCTAGCTAAATTTTTAGATCCTTTAGCAAACTCATTCTTTATGTGTACTTCCAAATTAAAGGAAATAATAGATACAGCCTTACAGATATACACAATAATAATTGTGTACACTTTGTCCAATTTTCAATAAAAGATAATAGAGATTGAAAAATAAACAACCTCGCTAGAAACGATTAAAGGATCCAGTCGAGTGTGCTTATTCTCAAATTTCATTCACGCGAGGTGTCATTGAATATTAAAAATGCCGATGATTGCGGATGCCAGCGCTGAATAAGAAGCATAATGACGGGAATCTTGACGAGCACCTTTACGGGCTTGATTGAACTCATGGCCGAATATTGAATTCGGCAGAATGCAGTGTTCAAAATCAACGAGTCTATCCGGTCCATTCGAAGCGGACAACGTCCGGTGATAATGACGGAGATGACTGTGGCAGTTTCGATGATTAACGACTATCGACCGCCGGTCGATTGAATTCGATTTGTCTTCCCGGACGCCTCAGGTAAAGCTATCCTTTAATCATTCCGGCGTTTCCGATCGAAGTAATGAGTTTACACGGCAATCGACGGACTTTACGTGAAAGAGTAGCCTGCCTAACTTGATCGTGATCGATGAATCGCAAGCGTCTATAAAGATGTTACTGCATTGCTTACGGAAAAAGCGAATACCGCGCCGCCGAGGCTGGTAATTTGTCCGTAATGCGGTCTTATCGTTTCCAGAATAATCGTACATTTTTATTACGTATGAAAACACGAGATGCCCGTAGAGAAGATAAATTTACGGCGACGACGATCTTAAAGTTTTGCGATGCGTAAACGAGAAATTTTATCGCGGACGATTAAACAATACTTTCGCGCGTTGAAATTGAGATTTTTATCTCACACTGTCACGTCGAACGTAAGCTTTCTTATAGCGTTCGGTAAAAAAAGCAGATCGATCATTTTGACTACTGGTCATTGCCATCACAAGTATCAATCAGTCACTAGGAGGACTTTCATTGTATATGGAGGAAGTCGTTAAAAAAACATAAAACTTATTTCACAATCCTCCATCACGGCCATTAACTTTCATGGGACGTAGTTCCGGAATGTTGATGCTAGATACATGTTGCTGTGCACCTAGGAGGTAACTCTTGGCATGTAGTCGAAACAGTACTCGACGGTTTGAAATTGTATATCGAACATATACTTCATCGTTTGGTATAAATCAATTTAATGATGTGTTCTAGCGTATAAAAAACTAGCGCATATAAAAAATTATGCACACAAATTCTTCCTACAAAAATACATGTACACAATTTTCCCAAAAAAAACAGCACAAAATTGTAATCCGACGCTAGTACTTTTTTACGAATTTTTAATCTAAAGCTATTAAGACACTTAACGTTACAAGCGTTTTCTTCATTTCATTTATTTATTTATTTGAATGCCTATATTAATTTATTTTAATACTTTCCCATTTTAATCTACTTTAATTTTTTCTTTGTTATATTATTTAATCTATTACTAAAATTGATGATTAAAACAACGAAAGTGAATTTAGGCTCTGTAGAAAGTAAAAAAATCATAAGGTTAACATACTACATATATATCTTGTGTTTTTGACACTAGTCTATATGTAAATTTATCAATTATTAATTTGTATACCTTATAATTTATTTCTAAGATGTGTTTTATTTATAAACTTCAAATATTACAGTTGACATTTTAAATCGGGACGAGTATTGATTTCATAAATTTTATTTTTGGATAATCGTGGTGTTTATTACATAAATCACTCTCTTAATTATGCACAACACATTTAATTTATCACGATTGTTTTCACTGGATTTAAATTATAAACGCTATATATGCTTGATCTTTTTCGAATATCTTATTATTTTTAAATTATGCATTGAAGAGGATCTAAAAATGAGAAGGAAAGAGAGAGTTGAAACGTATATAGTCCATATTATTTAATAAATTCACTCTATTACATATTGCAAAATTAATGTTATATCAACAGCATTATTTTAATGGAGAATAATTTTAATTCAATAACACTATTAATAAAACAAATACGTTATGCGCTTGTTTTAATAAAATTTTACTTGTTCCTTTAATAGTGTTATTATAAATAGTTATTATAAATTAATATAATAGTATTATAAAGTATTATAATAGTTATTAGAAATTAACAAAATTATTTTCAATTAAAATAATGCTATTGATATACTTATTTTTAGTACATCATCTAATGTCAGCTCTTATTGGTACGATTGTATGATTCATTTTTGTTGTTATGAAATTTTTCATTTTGCAAGCAAAGTCAATCAGGATGAACAACAAAATACAGTTATTCTCAATTTTTGGAACATACAGAGGAGGTACGTCACAACGTTTCCTCGGACCTCGATTTTGTTTTCATAGGTCGGATGATATTGCAGCAATGTGCGGGCGGAGAATCGATTAAGCCGATCCGATTCCCGGGAGGAAAAAATGGTAATGTATTCCTGAAGGCGATGGACGGTGGCCCATATCTCCTGGGTGAAAGTGTATTTCCGCGCGCAACAATCGGCCGTCGTCTTTGGCCGGCGTCCGAAAATAGCAGCATTCCGCCGAGTTTATAACTGCCACGGATATTAACGGCAAGAGAATCGATTGACCAGGTAAACACGTGCGCGCTCATATCCGGCCGGGTGTATCTTTCTAAATTCAGCTTTGTTATCGGCAGCAGGGCACCACGCCGCGCCAAGCCATATTGCAATATTCTGCCGACGCTGCACGATAGGACAGGATCCGATCAACGTCGGGCGTGGGTGGTGCGATAAAAAAGATGGTAATGTATTCTAAAGAATGCAATAGCACGCTCATACACGTGCGGCGCATTAACTGCGAGAACACTCCGTGAAGAAGAAGCCGCTGTGGCAGACGGTGCGAAAGGTAGGTATAGGGTTTGCGCCACCCCCCCCCTCCCCCCCGAAAGGGGAACATTTTTTCAAGAGTCCCGAAAGCTCTCGTTGTGGTTGTATATTGGCCGGAAGCAGAACGAGGAAAACACGAGACAACGGGGGCTCAACGTGCAAGTTACTTTGACACGTTCCCCGCCGTCGCTGTTGTCGGTGAGTTTTGCCTTAAAGAACTGCGGGATGTCGTATACCCCGCAGCGTAACAACGGCTTCCCGCTTCGTTCTCTCTCTCTCTCTCTCTCTTTTATTCAGTCGGAACACTTTCGGAATACTTCAAAACTGTCGTTCCTACATATGTATGGTGCGACTATGATTCGGCGTCGTCCGACGTTTCGTGATAGATCGGGTCGAACGATACGGGTTCGTATCGTACAGATCGATAAAAGAATTTTGAATTTTTATCGGATATCGTGGGCCAATCGCGCCGTAGATTGGCCCGTAAAATTCTACGGGCAACCCGATACAAGACATTATTACGTGATCACTTGAGTGGACGTTCTCCATGTTGGAGGTAGAACGAGAAGCCGAGAAGTTAAATTTAATACGGGTTCATAGTTGATACATAATTCGATTTAAAATGTAAACTAAAAGTTCACAATGTCTATAAATTTCTCGTAACGAGTCAATGTAATTAATTAGCCTTTATAAATTTAATGGAACTTTTGCGGAAATTGTCGGGATTGAGTAGTACGTCATTGTTGGAAACGAATCGTGCCAACAGTTTTATTAATTAAATTATATGTAGAATCCCTCCATATATGTACGTACGCGATGTGTTCGTAAATTTCCTTACTTCTCTCTCCCACGCGACTATTACTGTAGAATTATCACGAGCGAATTCACGATGATAAAGTGATTCGAGCGATCGTAAAACTTAATTTATATAATGGACCGCATCTTTGATAATGCCCCTATCATGCTCGTATTATTACGCGAACGGATAACGCAGGCACTTGACGGGAAATATCATGATGCGTTATCGATTTCACTGCATTTAGGGCTTTTTATCTTAATTACACCGCAGACCCAATTCACGGGTATATTATTAGCTCGTTAATATATTTTATAGGCGGCCACTAACAAGCCTTTGTCATTGTAAACGTGAATTTGTGGATTAAGCTTAATTAAAATCTCGCCGTGGGATCGTCACAATTATTTTCATAATCATTCCGCCGTCGCTTTAATTACCGTATCATAAATGTGCGCATTCGCATGGCGCGTGCAATACTCCGGAATGTAATTTTGCTCGCTCGGCCGTCATCGAGAAATTTGCATTTTGCAGGCAACAATTACACGCGGTTTACAAAACACGAGCTATCGATATCATCTGTGTTACAGTTCCGAATTTTTTTAAAATGTTACAGCATAAAACATTTTCAATGTCACGCAAATCATGTTTCACGAACAATTAATTTAAGTAAGGTACAATTTGAAAAATTCATGTAACACGTTCTCTCTCTCTCTCTCCCTCTCTTCTTTTAAAAAGTACAAAACAATAAGAAAACTTAAAAAAAAACAAAACTAATTTGCAATATTTTTAAGCAAATTTGTGAGCATTTTGTCAATAATTTATAATTTATGTACTCTCTAAATCTGAATCAGTGGATAATCACTGATATCAGTGCCAAGTATG
>NW_017300081.1:440589-504821 GCF_001594075.2 Trachymyrmex cornetzi | reverse complement strand
AAGATTGAAATTAATATGCAAATATCAGTATTTTAGTTATTAATGCTCAAATATTCTTCCTTTTTTAGTTGAACTTCACTGATTATCAGTGCCAATGTCACTGGGTAATTAGTGACTATCCACTGATTTAACTTTAGAGAGTACATTTTTTGCAATATAATAAACTTCCAATGAGACTTTCTTCCTTTTTTAGTTGAACTTCACTGATTATCAGTGCCAAGTATGTCACTGGGTAATTAGTGATTTAGATTTAGATCTATCCACTGATTTAGATTTAGAGAGTACATTTTTTGCAATATAATAAACTTCCAATGAGGCCATATTATTTTTCTAGGTGTTTTAAATTTCATGTACTACATTCAAAAATTATCTTAATATAACGATGGTGTTGTCACTATCGTTATATTATAAATATCTATTATAAGAATATTAATATTATTATTACTGTGAAAATCATGTATGAGTGTGCAAATCTCAAAAATCATCTGCATTCTTCTATATTTATTAAAATTTGACATAGCTAATATACCTCAAGGATCCTAACAGCTGTGGAAAAATGAGAAAATGTTTCCAGAAGAACGATATATCGCGTGCCTGCGAGATGTGCGCTGTTGTGATATTCTTCATCTCGCGTAAAAACGCCAAGTTCAACGACTTTGCATATCGAACGAGAAATTTAGTCGAATTCTTCAGACGTCCCGCATAGCTGCCGCGATGGAGAAACGTCACATAACTGGTGGACTGGCAGCGAAAGAGATACGAATCGGTAAACGCTACATCGCCGTCGACAGCAAGCCGGATTGCGAGATACCATACCGGGTGTCGGATTAATGGCTTCCCGACGGGGTGTAACGATCATTCCGCACCCCGTGAAATATCTCGAGGGACACGGGAACTCGTTGCACGTTTTGATTCGCGGAGGGCATCATCGCAATACACCCCTCGAGATCGCGCCAATGCAAGTCCGCGTGCGTGTACGTACAAATCTACATTGGCGAGGAAGATTTAAGGCGTCACATTGTGCGTAACAACAAGGGGCCGATACTAGGCTCCCGAAATCCCGGCCATGGAAAACGCCTATTCTGGGGCTCGCTTCGTCGCGATTACATTCCGACCCGATTCGCGTATATGTACGTCAATCCTTCGAAATGGGTGTCCGTGAGATACGGCTTTCGAGGCTCTCGAATATCTGATCGACTTGCCACAGTATCTTGTCAAATGGTTATGGTATCTCTGAATATCTGGCGAGGGTCTGGCGGTTCGCAGGAATTGGTATTAAAGCTATTAGAGATATCTAGGATGAGACACGTGCACTCCAAAATGTATCAGAGAAGGTTGAAAGCATTATGCAGCCACGAGAACCATCGATAAATTCATATTAATATGTGTATCTTGTATTTCATTTTCAAAAATGAAAAATTATCAACGTATGCAATATCATCAAGGTTGACAAAAATGTTTTATACACGTTTCAAACTGTTTAAAACGGGCTTAATTGATGTTTTTAACATGTTTCAAACATGTTCAAAAATTAAAGCACATACGAAACATCAAAAATATATTTAAAAAAACATTATTTTTTGCTAATCCTGAATATTATTATATTTCATAAAAAAAAACAAAGATTGCGAAAGAAATATCTCGTGTCCTTGAATTGTTAGCTTCAAGCCACCGGATATTCCCAGGATAGCTGCTGGCGACTATCTATAATAGGAAATTTACTTATCGGGCACGCCAAGAATTTCTGAGATTATCTGAAATTTTCAAATATCCCGGAACATTCCGAAACTCGCGGCAAATCTTACAATCGATTGGCAGGAAGTCGCCGTGGGCGATCTTCAAAATCAATTCATAATACCTTCGAGGTACTTCGGCGTTCTGTGGCTGTGACCTCATTATAGCTGAAGAAGATTCCGTTACCAATATCCGACTATAACTTCAGTCTGCTCGAGACGAGATCTTATATTTGCAGCCGATTTCCCAACCGAACATTCCATACAGTCTGGACTGCCGATATTTCGCGTTGCGTAAGACTACATCGAGGTCTGAGTGTCATAATAAGACCAGAACAAGAGAGAAGCAGACAGGAGAGCTTCATCAAGATAATATCTACAGCAATGGATTATGAAATGAAATGAACGTTAAGTCTGAAAAATGATTTATGACTTAGGTTTTACCGAACAAAAACTATTTCATATATATTGCATATTTACGCTGATTTTCACGTGATATAACTGATTGATTACAAAGTTCATAAATCAAAGATGCAATTAGCAATAATAACATATCCGCTTATGCATCTTCATGTATAATGATAACTAATCCTATTAAACTAGTTGCAAACGTCACTTAAAATTAAAATTCCATATCATACCGGTGAATAATTTATGCGAATAATTTAACGTGTAAATTGTGTAAATGCATGAGATAAAAAAGCGAATAATGACAATATAATTGCGTTATATAATTGAATTAGAAGCGAATAAATCAATACTTTCAGAATGAAATCCGTGAATGCAGGATATCTAGACTTAGAAGACGTTTATTAATGAAACTATTGCTAAAATTAACCGTCATTATGATCTTTGCAAAATTATAGCCCCCCCTTCTCTCTCTCTCTCTCAGAAAGAATTACGACATTTATTCGACAGATTTGGCTACGCTTTCCAAACTACTTTTAACTGCTCTCTTTTTGAATGGATGTCCTAATATTTCCGAGCATTAGTATTTGTGGAGACGCATCAACGCCACATTTTAAATGAGTGTAAAGGTCCTTACTAATAACAAAAACCTCCAAAACCAGGGCGAATGAGAATCAGCGTGGTAATTAATACGCAATCTTAATTTTTCAATTCAAATTAGAATCTTTATTCCAACAATAGTACGTTTCAGTTCACTTTGGAACCATCTTCAGCAAACAAATTTAAAATATCAATCCCTTCATGTCAAAGAAAAATCATCACCAGATTAGCAGATTTGATGTTATAATCTATTAAACATTAATTTATCTTATAAATATTGATATTGAACAAGTTTCAAATTAACAATAAAATCGGTGACTTATCCTAAGACATAGAAGGAATTCGTCTCAACATTGGATCAAATAAATACAATTAATATTCACTAAAAAGTATCAAATTAAAAACGCATGTTGCTCGCAGCTCGAACGAAACATGACTAATACACTTAATATATTGGGAAAGACATGTCAGGTCAAATCACGAAAATAAAAAGAAACACTTTACACTTAATATACTGGGAAAGACATGTCAGGTCAAATCACGAAAATAAAAAGAAACACGAAAAGAAAAAGAAAAAGATGATGTCATGAAAAAGATGATGTCGATACATAAACAAAATTTGTATAACCGAAAATATATAACTATTTGATGTCCTTTAATAATTATATATAGGTATGATGTACACCTTCTGTATCTGAGCGTAAATTTAAATTATTTTGTTGCATTAAAATATGAAGGTATTCCGATATTAAACGTTTATTCAGAAAACGCTCTTCATCTAGAATCGCGACATTTTCCCAATCGAAGTCATGATCAAATTCAATACGATGTTCTGTGATCACTGATTGGTTGTTACTATTCCGGTTGATATGATTGCGGTGCTCAGCTAGTCTAGTTTTTAGTTTTCTTTTTGTCTGACCGACGTAAGAGGCATCGCAAGATTTACACAAAATTTTATAAACCACATTCGCTCTTCATCTAGAATCGCGACATTTTCCCAATCGAAGTCATGATCAAATTCAATACGATGTTTTGTGATCACTGATTGCTTGCTACTATTCCGATTGATATGATTGCGGTGCTCAGCTAGTCTAGTTTTTTTTTGTCTGACCGACGCAAGAGGCATCGCAAGATTTACACGAAATTTTATAAACCACATTTTTTCTTTTTTCTATTGGAGAATGTCTTTATGTCCCTTGATCAAACTATTTAATTTATTTAAGCTTGTAAAAGCTAATTTAGTATTAAAGGTTCTAATTCTTTTAAACTCGTCCGAAATTTTTGGAACATAAGGTAGTACAAACCAAGAAGTACAATCCCTCTTGATTTCGTCACTTGATTCTTTCTGTTGTATCGTCCCTTTATGAAAAAGAATTTTTAAATGCGTTCATAGTATTAAAACTATAATAAATAGTCTTTACTAATCACGTATTCTCTATTGTAAATTAATTTTTCACAAAAATCATCACGACCATTTTTAACATTCCGCTGTAGGACATTCTTCCACAGATGCTACGTGTACAGGAGGACTAGACGTGGTCCCGTACAGGAACTCGCCATTGAGACGCCGACGTTTTCCAACTACGGTAAAGACGGCCAGTCGGTGCCGCGTTAACCGCCATCCGGGAGCGCGTTTATTCGCCGACCTTCTTGCACGCCACATCGACGACGATGAAACGAAACACACTGGGGCGGTCTGCAGGCGGTCTTTCCAGCGCGAAAGCTCCGCCTGCGAGGCCAGCCGGCGTGCATGCACGGTGCATGCACGAGAAACGTCAACTTCTTCGTGGCACCTACTTACCTCTTCGTCTTCCCGTCCATCCGTCCGTACGTCCATTCGAACTGGCCTTCTCGGACACACGGCGCGCCCTTCGTTCGTATGCTAATGCCCATGGCGTTTCGTGACGCGATACAGTTTTCGTTGTTGACCCTAGCTGACCTCCTCCGGAGAATGGGTCTTCGAGTGAAAGTGCGGGCGACGATGCGAGGATCTTTCCGTCGTCGACAGACCGCAGTTTCGTCACGTCGAACAAACGTACAGGCAATGAGCGATTCTGTTGTTCGAAACGAAGAAATTTCTATGAACGGTGTCATCTACGCTTTTCTGAAGGAAAATACGACTCTCCCGTTCATGAATTCGATTATCGGTTTTTACTGGATGCTTGTTCGCTACTCTTTCCGAGTTCCCGTACCTACATATCGAAGGGGATTTGTCACAAGCCTTCCTTTCCACACCATTTTCTTCTTTCGCTTTTTCACAGAAGATCGGAGGTCGACTCACGTTTCGGAAAACCACCTTTACAGACATCTTGAAATGCAAAATGGAAATTCATATAAGCTGTCTTTTTGTTATCTATTTTCCAACTATTGATTAAATAAAGCAAAATATTTTCAAGAAGAAAATTCTTCGTTCACTAATTACTAATTTCTCAAATATTAAGTAAAGCGTACATCAAAATTTGTCTTTATTACCCAAGTTAATTTTTTAATGCATTTTCCAACTTCACTTTGCAATAATATATATTCTATATATTGCTTAGATTAAAGAACGATACTCTCCTTTCTTTCGATAATGATCTTATGGTCTCAAATTATAATACATTCCTAATCGACGAACCGTAACGGAATGATGATTTATGTAACAATCCATCTCATCGCCGATGTTTTTTAGGCGGACCTTTCTTAGAATAGCACTTTTCGGTCATTTAACAACCATGTTTCATTTTTGTGAAATGAACTCACACGCGTGATGCAGCGGAAAAAAATATTTATTCAAATAAGAGAACAGTTCATTCAAAGACTCGGCTCTGCTCCTTTTTCCTTGCTTGCATGAAACTAGTGCGAGCATAAATTTCAACAGATAGTACGCTGCCGGAGCGAGAGAAGAAAGGACTCTCCCTCACAGATTCCCTAGGAGCGGCTGCACGGTTATTTAGATCTTTCATTCTCTCGCGGACAACTCAAAGACTTCGTCGTCTATCGCTTAAATTATTTCTCCGGTATTTCCACGAAAAGAAAAAGAGAGAAAAAAATGAGGGAGGAAGGGGGGAGGGAGAGAAAGAGAGCGTGTATAACTACGAGTCTTTCCTTGGTGTTGATACATACTCTCTTTAACAGTTTATGTATTTTAACATTATTTCGCTTAGCGCGTTAAGTAAATAGATGTTGCTACTTTATCTAAGGTTCTCTAATCTTGCAAATTGTTGTTTTACAAAAAAGAAAAAATCGATATCCTATGTGCCACTCTTACGACCACGAACGGTTAAAGAGATTCAGATAACCGTAGAGATCGTGCGCTTCGTACTTTGGATCACGCTAAATGAAAATAACGCACGTAATAGGTACGTGAGCGATACGCTTAGCCGTCAGGAGGAAGGGAGGTGTGCCCCGTATACACTTAGTCACACTGATAAAGTATTCCAATTGCGACGTGAGGCGGTTTAGTCCTCAACAGGACTGACAGGGAAATGATATCACGCTGACAAGCCGTAAATACATAATGAAGTGTGGAAACCCCGTATGTTTAAATCCATGAATGCCTCCATCCGTCATCGTGAGTACACGCGCAGTACGACTTCGAATTTATAATCCCGTACGCTCATCTAATATACCTGCGTGATTCATCATCTTATACAATCTTACAGCGACAGATGAGTAGCCGTCGTTTACAATAAGTTTGAGAAAAAGTTAGACGTTAAGAGATATGCAATTAATATATCGTGCGCGCAGCAATACTAATCTTTCAATTAACGATTTCCTCTTTGGCTCCGAATCTACACACGAGATTTTTTTTTAATCCAAATAGAATTGCTATGAGATGTAATGGACTTTAATCTATTATTGAAATCTCTATTAAAAGCTGTTAAAATGATTTTTTCCATGTGACAAGGAAAATATATACTACTTTTACAGAATATTATATTAATTGTACTTGAATTATTATTTAAAACGAGTTAATTACAACTCTTCGCCATAAACATTAAGATATGCAGATTAAATTAAATTTGCCTAATTTAATTTAAATTAGGCAGAATAAAAATACATTATAAGTAATGATTTAGTATTGAGATCGGACGTTTGAATTATTTTTAAAAACAAAATAATTAAAATACTTAAAGAAATTTTCAAAAATTGTTAAAGGTTTTGTAAAACTTATCAAACTATTATATATAAAGTAAAGAAAAAAGCTTCTAACAGAAACTGTTATGTTTTAGTATAGTCCCTTTAATTATTTAAATCTTTTTATATGTAATCTCTAAAATCTAGGTAAGAGCATTAGTTTGATCTAAAAGCTTGTTAGTTATCTAGATAAAATGCAGATGGCGTTAAAGGTCTCGCCTACTTTTAGGGGTAGCTATGCATGAATAACGCAGTTGGTTTTTTCCTAAGAGAAGCTGCACACACAAACATATTATTTTTAAATCAACTCTGGATAAATTTTTATAAAAATACAACAATGTGATGTAATTTTATCTAAATATAATATTATTTCCACGCAAACTAATTGACCAATATCCGTTTTGTTCAGCTGTCAAATCCATTAATTAATAATTTATCAAGCAAGTTTGATTTATCGAATCTAGTAGCCGAAGTTATCGGTTATCCTACATACGCGGGCAATCTGATTAAAACTGACACTGAATGCGTAGCAAATGCACTCACGCATGCAAGTTTGCATGTCCAAACTGAAACTTTGAAAATATACGTGTTGAGCATATCTGTTTCGAAACTTTTGCGGGAAATCCACTCACGTTCGCAACGAAGACGCAACAAATCTTTTTCGGCATGCAACGTTACGTTTGTCTCGAATACTTTTGGGAGTAGCCAAAAACAGCCGGTTGAAAGTTCAAACGTCGAAATGGAGGAACAACAAATCATCGCGGAAAAAACAATGTTTATCCTATAAAAGTTCGCCGACAGGCGCCGTGGGATATCCCATAGCCTATTAGACGACGTGGACGTTACGAGGCGCCCGAGGGTGAAAGATCCTTGCATGAAGAAACGAGGGAGAGAATGTTCGAAAGAGAAGCCGTTTGATAAATGCATGCCAGTGCGTCTAGGAACCAGTTTAGTGTTTACCTAGTAAAAAGAGAGAAGAACAGAGGGGAGAGAGAGAGAGAGAGCAGAGTAATGTTGTCAGTCAGCTGGTTTGTTGCATCTCCGAGGTAGGCAGGCAGGCAGGCAGGCAGGCAGGCAAGCAGGCAAGAAGGTAGGCAGCCGCCTGTGGCATTCAACGTTCGTCGAGAAGCATTCTCGCGAGCACCGTGTCTCTGTGTCAGTGCCGGTGTAGCACGTTGAAGGAAAGAAAATGGAAGGGGTATATCCTGCTAGTGGTGGGGCAATGGCAACGGTGGTGGAAATGGAGAACCGAGAGAAGGGGAAGGCAACCGCACGCTGCTAGTTATGCAGGGTATACCCGTGATCGTCGATAGAACGTGAACTCCGTCTCGGAGTCAGTTGCACTCCGACCGTCGCGGTGGAATGTCGTCGTATCCCGGGTTGCAGTCGTCGTCACCCCGGGTCGCACGTAATCACGTCGTCATCATTACGACAGTAAAATATCCACCGTATCTATTGTGTTGGTGATCGCTTCGCGTCTCATTCGTTGGGGATGAGCGATCGATGCTCGACCGATTCGCGCGAGCGGATGACGAGGTCGAGGGTCGTCGCGTCGGTGTTGGTGTGAATCGTGTTCGCCGACGGCGGGAAAATCGGTTAGAGTCGGCTGAATATAAATCAGCGTGTTTTGCTTTTTTTCTGCTTGTGGCGTGGCGTGGCGTGGCGTGAAACGGAGTGTATAGTTTAAACAGAGTGCCGCAACTATGAATGCGTGACGGTGCGTTCAATTTTTCAAGCACCCGCACGAGTATTTTTCGGCTACAGGTGTGCGACTACGGAAACATCGTCCAGGATGGAAGCGCGTCGTCGCGTAACGTCGTGGTCGTGGTCGGCGATCCTGTCGACGATCGTCGTCCTGTGCCTGACGCTGGATCGTTGTACGGTGTACGGGCGCAGCATCACAAGTCTCTCGCAGGCGCCGAGCGGCTGCGAGTGGAGGAAGGAAGACGATGACGCAGAAAAGGTTCTGGCGTGCCAGGTCAAAACGATCGCAAACGTGCCTGATCTGATTGGAAATCTTTCGGCGATACAGATAGACTCGATAACATCGTTGGGATTGGAATGCAGTGATGTATTATTCTTTGAAAGTCAGCTCGAGGGTTCGCATCTTTTCCTGTTGCCGTTACCACGTCTTACGAAACTGCGTGTCGATCATTGCAAGATCCGGTACTTACCGGGCGGTGTATTCGCCCTGGTGCACAATCTCCGCAGTCTATCAATGCGAACGCACAACGGTGATTGGTCGACCATGACGCTGGAACTCCATCGCGATGCGCTTCGCGGTTTGACGAATCTGCAGCATCTCGATCTCACCAACAACAATCTTTGGACGTTACCGTCGGAACTGTTCTGCCCGGTGCAGAGTATCGTGAGTTTGAACTTGACGCGCAACAAGTTACAGGACATCACGTCCCTGGGTTTTGCCGATTGGGGCGAATCCTGTACGCCGAATCTCGAGATTCTCGACATCAGTAATAACGACCTCAGTGCCTTGCCCGACGGCGCGCTCAGCAGCTTGCGTAGCTTGACCGTGTTGAAGGTACAGGATAACGCAATCGGATCGGTAGGTGACCACGCTCTAACTGGCCTTACGTCTCTGCAAATCCTCAACATGTCTAGCAATAGACTCGTTGCACTGCCACCAGAACTATTTTCCAAAACGAGAGAGTTGAGACAGCTAATACTCAGCAACAATTCCCTGACGGTATTAGCGCCGGGGCTGCTGGACAGTCTCGAGGAACTCCAGGAATTAGATCTCAGCAATAATGGATTGACGAACCCTTGGGTGAAACGGGACACTTTTTCACAATTGATTCGTCTCGTCGTCCTTGATCTATCATTCAACGCCTTGACGAAAATAGATGCGTCCGTCTTCAAAGGTCTGAGTAGCTTGCAAATTCTGAAGCTTGAACACAACAATATCGATACGCTCGCCGACGGTTGCTTCGCCTCGCTCATTAGCCTGCATTCCTTAACGCTTTCGCACAACAGGATTACCAGATTCGAACCGGTGCACACGGTCGGTCTCAGTGCGCTCGGACAGCTCTTCCTAGACAGCAACAGACTGCGCGTTCTACATAGGCATGTGTTCGCCAATCTCACGAACCTTCAGGATCTCTCTTTGAGCGGTAACGCTCTGACGGAAGTTCCTTACGCGGTACGCGTGTTGCACTCTCTCAAAACTCTCGATCTAGGTAATAATCAAATGTCAAGAATCGATAACGACTCGTTTGCCGGTTTGAACGAGGTATACGGATTGCGTTTAGTGGACAACAAGTTGGAGAACGTGTCGCGCGAAGCATTCGCTACTTTGCCGGCGTTGCAAGTGCTTAATCTAGCGAATAATTTCATTCGTCACGTGGAACAAAGTGCTTTCTCAAATAATCCAGTGTTACGGGTTATAAGACTGGACGGAAATCAATTGACGGAGATACGAGGCGCCTTCACGAGTCTCTCGACTCTCGTTTGGCTAAACGTGTCCGATAATAAGCTGCTGTGGTTCGACTACAGCCATCTACCATCCAGCATAGAGTGGCTGGACATACACTCCAATCAAATAAGCGAGCTGGGGAATTATTACATGGTGCACAACAGTCTGCGAATAAAGATGCTAGACGCCAGCTACAATCTCATCACCGAGATTAAGGATGTCAACGTGCCGGATAGTGTGGAGATGCTGTTCCTAAACAACAACAAGATACGTAACGTTGCGGCCGGCACATTCTCGCAGAAGCCAAATCTGGAGAAGGTAGTGCTTTACAGCAATGAGATCAAGAAACTGGAGATCGCCGCCCTCGGTTTACAATCGGTATCGGAAAACAAAGAACTTCCTGCGTTTTATATCGGGGACAATCCCATTCTCTGCGATTGCACCATGGAATGGTTGCCACGGATCAACGAGATGGCTCGGCTACGACAGTATCCGCGCGTCGTGGATCTCAATGCTGTCACGTGCGACATGGTGCATGCTCGCGCCACACCGCGGCGTCCTCTGTTGTCCTTGAAGTCGAAGGACTTTCTCTGCCGATACGATACGCACTGTTTCGCGCTCTGTCACTGCTGCGACTTTGATGCGTGCGACTGCGAGATGACCTGTCCAGACAATTGTTCATGCTATCACGATCACAGCTGGTCCAGCAACGTCGTTGACTGTTCCAATGCTGGGTATAGACACGTACCGGAGCGAATACCTATGGATGCGACGGAGATCTATCTAGACGGTAATGAGCTAGGTGATCTGAGCAGTCACGTTTTCATCGGCAAACGTCGCTTGGAGGTGCTGTATTTGAACAATAGCCGTATCATCGCGATACATAATCGCACATTCAACGGTGTCGGTGCTTTGCGCGTTCTTCATCTCGAGGATAACGCATTACGGGAACTACGGGGCTTTGAATTCGATCAGCTGGAGCGCATGTCGGAATTGTATCTGGATCATAATGCGATCGCCACCGTGGGCAATACGACTTTCAAGAAGATGCAAAATCTCGAGGTGTTACGACTGGATAACAATCGTATTGTTGACTTTCGACCGTGGGAGGCCTTGCCGAGCGTCGGTGATGGTACCAAGGTCGCGCTAGAGGGCAATGCGTGGAGCTGCGAGTGTGCGAATGCTGCCAGACTACGTGCCTGGCTCGCGGAACATCGTGGTGATCCGGAGAAGATGTATTGCCGCGACGGTTCCGAGACTCTCGCCCAAGCAATGGAAAGATGCGGTGATCCGTCCACGGAAGCTGTGAGTCGCGGTATCCAAGAAATTCCGTTGCTAGGCAGTAATTTTGTGCCGTTGCTTGCTGGTGCTCTGGTAGCCGTGATCGCCGTCTGTCTCATTGTCGCGCTAGCTTTCGTTTTCCGTCAAGATGTGCGACTCTGGGCCCATTCGCGTTACGGTCTGCGACTTGGTAAAATGGCAGCACCGCCTGATGAGGAGAGAGATAGACTGTACGACGGTTACATTATCTACAGCGAGCGCGACGAAGATTTCGTCTCCAGATTTCTTGCAGCTGAATTGGAGCAAGCCGGCTTGGCTCTATGTTTACACTGGCGTGACTTACCGCCGGCCAGACCGCAGGAGGCGCTACCACCGGCCGCGGCCTCTGCGAGACGCATCGTGATAATCTTTTCGCCGGTGTTCCTCGCGAATGAGTGGCAGCACGTAGAATTCCGCGCCGCTCTGAGAACGGCGCTGGAGAACATTAGGCCGACTTCGCGGAAACGTCGAGTGGTAGTGTTACTAGCTACTGAGACGCCCACCCGAGACCCAGAGTTGCAACTGCTGCTGCAAACGTGCACGGTAGTAATCTGGGGCGAGAAGAGGTTCTGGGAGAAGCTGAGGTTTGCCATGCCAGACTCGGTCGACAAACGGCGCGATAGCAAGAAGGTCAACGACCGCAACCGCACGCCGACGCGGTATCCTGCGGCGCCGTCCGCTGCCGTGGACGTTTGGACCAAGCCTAATGGCGTTTTGGTCGCACCGGTGCACCATGCACCCACGCCGACACCCACGCAGTCTACCTACGTCAGCTCGGCGTCCAGCCGTACCGAGGACGAGGACAGCGGCGCGGAACACCAACATCATCAGCATCATCAACATCATCCTCATCAACACGGCTACAGCGCGCTACATGTCGGTAACGGCCGTCCGGCCAGTCTGTCTTCGAGAGGCAGCCATCTCTACAGCACCATACCGGAACCACCGGTGGTGCCCACCGCGCCACCCGGGGAGGCCCTCGCTCCCGCGCATCCAGGCAACCCGCGTACTTACTTTGTCTAGCGCAGAAGGGCGGCGATCGTGCTCCGATCCGGCAGGAGATAGACCGATTCCCCACCTTTTTCTTCCGGTCTTCGTTTCGCTTCCGGTACCCGCTGGGGCACGGTCGTCCGGTCGTATCGTAACGTTTCTCGTCGGGAGAAATCGAGATGTAAAAAATTCCTTCGCTTCAGAACGACTGTGACTACACACTTGTACAGTATTCCCTAGTACTCGCGACGTATCGACCGTCACCTCGACTGAGGCGCTTTAACTCTTCCACTTGGGGTCGATCGCCCCGTATGAACCACTCGGCCGCGAGCTGATGATTCGTTCGCAGCACGCGCGCATAATATTATATACGTACGAAATCGATTCGATGCCTTGTGCTTATTATCATAATGTATAACGACGGATAGATTTAATGGCTTGACTTTTTTCCTAAACTTAGGATACGCGCGTGATCGTCACTCTTCGTTCCCTTCTCGGTATCTCTTTTTCACGTTGCGCAATGTTCTTCCAAATCACGACCAAATACTACCGTTTCGAAACTCACGTGGAACGAAAGTTCTTAAGGGCCCTTTCCCTTTCGTATAGATCTTGTAAATAGTGACGCGGTATCGGTGAGAATGTAGATTTTTTTTGCGCTTTGATTTAGCGAGCGAGACGTCGCGCGAGATATAATTAAGGATCGGTATTAATTTACCTATGTATATATGTATACCTGCACTCTCTAATTCTCGCGAATCTCTTTCGCGCGTCTCCACGTTGACTAATTTATTTGCCACGCGAAATCATGATGAATCATCGAAACCTGAAACTGGGTCGCGATCAAAAGCAACTGAGCGAATTTTACTGAATGTTTCATTACGATGGATAGGTCTCTAATTTAAATGTTTTGTCATGTGATCCCTTTCACACACGAATCCTTTGATTTAGAGTCGTCCTGTTTTGATTTGCATTAATTGTCATAACTGTCAGTAAATTCGCCAATATTTGTGGTTTAGATATTTACGATAAACACGGGGAATAATGATTATAATGGCAGCTAAATGCAGTGCAGAAACTGATGTTATGACGCACAATGCAATTATTTTATATTAATTAAATCGCATCGGTAATTTTTGTTTCTAACATTGTTCATATCAAACAGCACATAATTATAATAATATTTGTAACGGTATTAGAGAAAATGTACAAGAGAGAATACAAAGTGTTCTTTATAAATATTTATTTTAAATACGCTTGAATGAATGCATTTATTTTTTATCGGTGATACTTTATTTTATTAGCGATATAACCATATTATGCGTTTGACAACTTAATTGTAAATATTTATATATATATATAATTTTTTTTCGATGCTCGAGCAAAATAACGTTGCACGAGAAAAGTGAAGTGATATATACATATATATACGAATATTGCTTTCGTAATCGTTCATCCATTTGATTTCGGAATGGGCATCGAAATGTCGAAGAAATCATATTTTCATGTAGTAGATTTCGAATTATTATATACACGCGTATTTATAAAATTTTGTCAAGTACTCGTAATAATTTTCGATAAGACGGTTAAAATGTATTATAAATAGTACGAGAATATATTTTTCCTTTCGTATTCCGACTCAAGAAATCTTAAGATAAAGTTCCTCGCGCATCTGACACTTCTTTGGGACTCGAGGCGCATCCCTCTTTGCCATTCCTGTCGTTTGTTCGTCGATCACTCGCGATGAAGTGGATAACGAATCATCAAGTGTTAAATGACAGAAAGAAAAGACAGACGTCTCGCGAGAGCTTGTTCCTAAAGATTCACGACTGTTTGTTGATGAAGTAACGGTCGCATAACGCTTATTAGTCCGTAAGTGAACTCTCTGTAAATATTGTATCTAATTTTGTAAATATAATCATGCACATTTCCGAGCACACCGAAGACCAGCGCTGCTGGAACATTACTGGTCGTGGATACGTCTTAATTATAATTGCGCGTTTAGGACTGTATAATTCTAATTGTACTGTATTATTGTAAATACGCTCATCGAATCACGCATTATATATTCACAGTCTGTTAAATACGTATTAAATTAATTGCCACTTTCCATTTCAGCAAAGAATCATAAAAATAAACACGTTTGTTTTATAAAAAAAATTTATCGCGTTTAATCAATCCTACAAAGTTCCCGTTCCAATTATAGTATTGCAAAAAATATTTTGATGTTAATAATACGATAACAATTACTTACAATTACCCATACATATATATATATATACATATTAATATAAAATACCAATATTAATAAAAATAAATCATTATTTCTTTTTAATTTTCTGTACGTGATTAATATTGTCAGATTAAATAAAAAAAAGAATTTTTATATAATGACATTAAGGAATGTGTATCGTGCATTTATGTAATCGCTCGCTGATCGATATCTTTAATAAATGCAGTTTAACACAATCGATGGCGCATCGACAATAGTCGAATCTACATCGTGCATGCATATTACGAAGATATTCAATTATAATATGTCGATAGTGTTACGCGAGCGGCAACATATAAGTTCCATATTCTCGGATATATCCTATTTTAGCCCGATGGATTTGTTCTGTGCCGCTAATACCACGACTAACGACATCGTTCGACTTTGGTTTATTTCCTATAAAAAAAAGAAGTAATTCTCTCTTGTCGCAGGCGATTTCGCCGTGTCCCGGTTAAAATACGTGTCGGTGCACTTTTTGATTATTTCTCAGATTTGTGATTGCGGTCGAGTTGAATAACGACGACAGTAATTCGAAAGAAAGACAAAAAAAGGATGGGAAAGAAAAGATAAGTACGGCGCGGAATAATTTATCGCGTAATTCCTATCGCGCAGAAAACGGGAACGCCGCCGGTGCGGCGACGACGGTAGTGTACATGGGAATAAAACGTTAAGGGTCGGCAGCACATACGTCATATAATTTGGATTATAATGTCCGAGGCAGCTAAAATGAAAAGAAGAAGAAAATAATTTCTTTGCAAGTCTTATACAAGCAGGTACAATTCCATTATGAATTCAATAATTAGACGCGAATGAGAAGATACGTTATAATAGATGTCGATATTGCTGTGTAATAACGTATGCAATCTGCTTGCGCGGTATTTAGTTTTTAACACAATATAATACGATGAAAGTTCATAACGCTCATTTGCTACAACAACGACACAATTAAAAAAAATAATTTTCCACAAAATTAATTGCAATATTCCAAATCATTAAAATGTTGTAACATTAAATATGAAATAATATTAATTCCGTGTAATAACTGATTGTAGAGAAATAAAAATATGTTCAATAATAAAATTGGAAACAAGACTGTTTATATGAAGTACATCGCTTAAGTACGGGATATGTCACTTTACAGTAAAGTTAGTTGTTAAATTAACACATATATATATTCTTCAAAAATGAATTTATCTCAGAAATATATTCATTACTATTGGACTTTTAACACATTTCATTTGAAATATTAATAACCCTCCCAAATTTAATAACCTACATCTCAAAAATGTTTTTTCTTTGTTTTCTTTATGTTCTTTTCCGCAAGCAACTAAAATGACAATTTTTTAGTTATGTTGTAGCAAATATAAACGATATCTTCAAAACTTCCTCAACTCATAAAGATATTTACCAAAAGTTATTCGAGTGAACGCCGACTGCGTTAACTGATCGAGCATTCTTCCTGACTTTTCACTTTTGGTGCCTTAAATCTAGGTATACTAGACATCGTCGACTCTTTAAATACAATGCGTACGCACACGAGCGCCGGGAACGCCTTTATCACGGTGGTTCACCGACCGCACGAATCTTTCTACGAGGGCAGTCGTGATAACGGCGGCGACGCCTCGTTCCCCTGGGAACACCAGCGTGGTCCTCCGTTACGAGAGTTTATATATTTCGGCGGTGAGAAATATTAACAACGTCCCCGAGTATTATCGCTTCTGTGCGCGGCTGGGGAAAAATGTTCAAGATTTCTCCTGGCTTTCCGATCCGCATTACCGTTTCAGGTCACGCGCTTAAACAGAGATTCGGCGACGTAAATTAGGACTCCTCTGTCGAAACCACTGCGAATTGCCTCTTTTAAGAAAGAAAAAAAAAAAAGGTAGAATCAGAGTGCGAGCTCGCATGTTCCGCGCGTGCCGCATTCCTACTGCTGCATACTGTAACGTAACGTTATCAGAGACGCATGCGATGCAGCCGGTCATTAGAATACCGTAGAGCGGGAGGAGACGCGGATACACGGGCGGGCTACGCACGTACAGCACACAGTTTCAATATTTGAATGCCCGTGGGCCACGAATGCCAGAAAAGAGCCGTACCGTGGCTAATGACATTACGACTTTAGGATGCTCTCGGGCAAATTACATTTGCCAGGCGGGCGGGCGAACGGCCAACCTACGCTGCCCGGGTAACGGCGGCAGCAAACGGTATAACGATATGATTCGTTGATATCGAGTGAAATTGCGGTGGAGCGTGTAGACGCGTTTAATAATTAAAGTACGCGGCGCGCTAAGTGGATCGATAATTTAGTGCTCCACGTCGCGGGTCCTTCTCACAATTTTACTTCACTTTTTGATGACCTCCGGGTGTAAAGGTGTATAGGTTTCGTTTTAAAGAAATTAGAATGCGCTCGTCTATTATGAATCCCGGTGGGGATTTACTGCTAACTGCAATAAAATTTATCGAGAGATAAAGAATATTTTTTTTTTTTTAGAGAGAGAGATGTTTCACTAGCGCGATTCTTCGTAATTACATCTTGGTTGTTCTAAAATATTTCACCGAGTCCTCTCGACGAAGAAAGTGGGTCTGCACGTTTCTAAAGAATTTTCTCGCTTTATTTATAAGCGTCGTATCACGTCCCGCGATCTGTTTTTAGTTGCCGCGAGCTCGAATTAAGAGACGCCACGTGTGCGTCGAATGGAACTCTCGCGACGCACCTGCGACAAATTGCTGGTGTTGCTCTACACCCAAAATAATTCCAATTGCAATGTAGTTGATCCAAGAGCTACGAGATCAATGTTTGGGCGCTTTTCGCTCGTTCGTGATCTAAAAGTCCACGATTTCAACACGGTCGTATCGGAACGGAAAATAAATGAGAGAATGCATAAAGATACATTTAAGGAATGGAGCAGAATGCGACAGGAAATTAAGCTGTAAATCACTCTAATTGCTCGAACTTTTTGACAGTCAGTTTGAAGCTTTAAAGCCGTTCATTAACATATAAGACGGGTTCATTAGGGGCGGAGAAGCGTGGTTTGGAAATCTTTATCAGATCATGAATGCAGCTGGGGCCACGCCTTGAGTTAGCCCTAGGTTCTATCAAGCACTACAATAATAATAATCTGGCATGACGATTGTTTATCGCGACGTATCAGCATTTCAATTCATATAATGAAATTAGTTTTTCTTCTTGTTTGTCCATTTATTATTAAAGTGGTTTATTTTAGCGAGAGGAGAGCATTATTATATATAAAACTAAATTTATACATATATAATTACTAATATTTTTTTATTTACGTTTATGTGTTTGTATAATTAAAACCGTGTTTATAATTTTTTTCGAAAAAAATCGTCTTTAAAATTAAACCGAGTAATTCTCGACTTAATAATTTAAAAAATTAACTTGCAACATAATCCATGATAAAATCATGCTTCTCAAGTACTAGTACATCCGTTCTTACTAAGAAATATCTCGCTTCTTAGCTTCGTATTTCTTTGACGTACGTATTCATATGCTGAATCGAGCATTTTCGTGCACATGAGTGTGGTTTGTGCGCAGAAATTCTCTATAGTCATTTTGGTATGCGGCTTAACGTGTGGGCCGCTCCTCATCTGAGTACGCACGAATATGATCCGCCACTTGTCAGTTTATCAAAAAGATTTGTGTACTAAGCAGTATTCCGTGTGAACGGGTTTCTTGCTGCTGTTTGTCTTCAGCGCAAATATTCGCTTAGTGTAACTATTAATTGTAAAGTAAAAAAACAATAGATTTCTTTTATCGTCACGCAAATGATTATTTTTCATGACAATCGATCAGGTTAATCAAAAATTTACAATTCGCTCAAAATTCACAAAATTTCAAGAACGATTTTGTGAAATTTGCATGTTTTGCTACTTGAAAAAGATTATCGTTGTAGTCACAGCGTTATCTAATTATACGTATAAACTAAAACAATATATAATATTAATATAAAATATATACCTATATATGTATATAATACATATAAATAATAAACAAAATAAATAAAATATTTTTTTTAGTTTTATACAATCACACTATGACTACAATAATAATCTTCAAATAACAAAATACGTAAATTTTACGAAATTGTTTGCAAAATTTCCATTTATACATATATATATATGTATATATGTACATGTATACAATAACTGCTATTTCTGCCACATGACAAATTACTATGATTGAATGGAGCACTGTTTTAGGCATCACAAAAATGTTCAAGTCAGTATGCGCCTTACCGGTTTCACCTTTTTTGCATCTCCCCGACGGAACAAGCGGAGGCGCCGGTGCATCAATCAGCCCTCGAAGGAAGAGCCGCTAATTGCACCATCCACTATATCTTGATCAATCGAACGTGGGGCGTTGGAATTAATTAGAACGATGACGTGCTTGCTCACGACGAGCCAATGTAGCGTTCGGTCGCGATAGAAGTTGTCGATTCGGATGTATGAGGCAGATACACTATCTTAAGTGAGTAGTTTCCCTTCGCTCCGGGATCAAAAAGAAGGAATGTTGGCCGAGATAAAACGAGCAAATTGTCTCACTGACCGTCCAGGCCTATCGTTTGGAATGACTTTCTTGAAAGTTAGTGTAATTTTAAAATAAATTTACCGAATGTAGCGCGATAAGTAATTTTTTAACGACCGCGTTTTATCACGAGATATTCCTTGATATAGCAACAAGGAAATATTCCCGTGAAATTAAATACTTTGATAATAATGGGAATTGCCCGAAGCACAGAAACTGATAAAATAAAAAAAGATAAGTGCATATATATATATATATAAATCGATATAATATAAACAATAATAAGATTAAAAACAAGATTGTTTATGTGAATACATCACCCATCTAACATAAATCCAAATCATTCAAATCTTTTTCATTTATACATATAGTAATTATCTGCACGTAAATTAATAAATCACTCGTCAGAAATAATAATGAACTGGTCTTGCAGAAGTATGGTCTGCACTTTAAGATTAATTACGCGGGCATCAACGGCAACGCGACAATCGTCGGCAAATCGACTTCTTGTTTCGAAAGTCTATTACGTTCTTGCGATACTTTTTGGCGGCACAATATCCCAGCCGGCTACGAACTGTTCGCATAGATAATATTTGATGATTTATCATGCGGTCGCGTCGAGATTCAGCGAGAGAGAGAGAGAGAGAGAGAGAGAGAGAGAGAGAGAGAGAGAGTCAAAGTCATTGCTCGTTAAAGGTACACGCAACGCTAAATAACATCGATGGATGGTAACGAATAAAAAAGAAGTAAATAATAATGTCGCGAATGCACAGCCCTCCGCTTTGATTAAAAAATATAAACGAGCCCGTCCATACCGCGGACCTGTGTCAATTTCTGTGGCGATTACACCGCCGGGAGATCTTCCCGACCATGCCGATTTTCGACAGTCATCGTCGCATCACGCTACGAAATCATGAGTTATTTTCCGTATTAAATGTCCATTCTATGACCCTCGTCCTTCGTCCTTCGTTCACTCTTTTTCTCTTTTTCCTTCTCTCTCTCTCTCTATCTCTCTCTATCTCGCCCCCTATCTCTATCTCAGTTCCTCGCACATCTACCTTATTTGGACTGATTGCACCACAACGGCCATCAAGCGCCTGGCACGACTCCGTCACTTCCAAATCTTGACGGGACGAAGAAGTACATTGTACAACAGCCGCCAAAAAGAGGATCTTATCGTGCAGTATCGTGTTTTCGGAGAAGGAGGCGTAACATTTCTCATGTGTCGTAATGCGCATCTCATACCACAGAGTTGCCCCATGACAAACTTCGAAATTTTCTATAATTATTTATAGCACCGATAATATTACAACACAAATGTGCTGACGTGGCAACTGGGGTTCTCTTGTTATGCATGATAAAATCCGTAGATTATCTCACATGAGATATTAAACAGCTTCAAAAAGAATCATAATTAAAAATTTTTCACTAAAAAAAGCATTTACATTTTCAGAAAAATTAGCTTTCTGCTGGAAACAAACCTCAATGTGTTCAGGCCGATGTATATCAAAGGGATACCATTTATGAAAACGTTTATGAAGTATAAAACGGATTTAAATACTATTATTTTCTGATTTTCTCCAAAAACGTGCGAATAAAATTGTATGTAGAAATACGTTATCTTCTGTAATGTTGATTTTTACTAATTATAATCTGCTTACGTTAAACCTTCGATATTACTTGAATTAATTTATACATGCAGCGCAATTTTCGTAGTATTATTTTGGTACACAAAATATTACAAGTGTAATTCGAATTCACAAATACAAAAAACGCAAAGATATAGAATAAATAATTTTTCAGAAAAACCTACTTTATAATGAAAACAATAAGTGACGCGGAAAGTCAATATTGAAGGACAAACAAATAACAAATATAAATGGCTTCATAAATCAATCATCTGTCAGCAATAAAAAGCACTATAAAAACGTAATAAAAACTGGCTGCGTAAATTAATATGTTTTTTAAGTTATATAATAAATACATAAATACACATTTAAGTTACAAATACGTTATATCTGCAAATATCAATTTCAGCTTATCATCATTGTTACACTATATAAGATAGAGAATTGTATTTCGGTTATAAATTGTTCTTTAAATATATATATATTCGACAGTAAGACTGGACGATTAGATGCAACGAAAACCGGATGAGCCACGTAGTAATGCCACAAAATTATATGTTATTATATATATATATATATACGTAGCAACGTAAGTAGGGTATCTATATGGTGCCTTAATAGAGATGAGTGACGACGCTTAATTAGTATTAGCTTAAAAGATACCTCGTACTGCCCATATACGAGTGCGTTAACCGTAACCACTGACAATAAACGTCCCGAGGAATTTAGTTGTCAGAGATAAAGGATGCTAATGGTGCAAGCGCCCAACATTTATACAGGCAATGATATCAACCGAGTGTTCCGAGTGGTTTATTATTATGGCGCGTTCGTATTGCACTTTCTGCAGTTAAAATGCACAGCGGCAGAAACAAAAAATAAAACAGCGAATTTTTACCGGCACTTTGCAGGTGTCATTCACTTACTGGAAAATTTATGAGCAGCTAACTAACAGCGCTCCAAAAATCAGACATGACGCGTTTAATTAAAAGTGCAAATATCACGTCCGATCGTCGGATATAAATTCTAGAAATCGCTGGCTATGATTTGGCCAATACTCATGCGATAACTAATGCAATTGTACACAACGGGCACAGCGCGTCGCTGTGCTATTCGCTGCGATATATGTACACAGGGTGATTCATAAATGCATGTCAATATTTCAAGTATATCTACACACTAGAATAAGTAAAAAAACGTCGTATGAATACCTTTATAGTTTTCGTATTATGAAAGATTAACCCTTATCGTACAATGTACAATTTGGTGCGTCATCCATACTATCAAGGGTCACTAGAATCTCTTCATTTTTTTCACCTCTTCAAAATAATTCAAAAAATCTCTAAAAATTCACAAATATATTTTTAACTTTCTAGAATAAATATTGACTTTTTATTTTGGAAAATAATAAAATGTAGTATAATTTATAATTACCAAAAGACTCAAAGAAATTTGCACTAATAGGAATCGCTCGGTCACTAGTTACCTATATTAGTACGGTAAGGGTTAAGAAAATGTCCGATGTGTCCACACGTGCTTCAAAATACACACTACTGTAATGTAATATCAATGGATATTGTCTGTAAATATTAGATAAAATCAAGATGTAAGGCGTACAATAACGTGTGTTGACGCATGAGTCGGACATTTTCTTTAATCATCCATAACTCGAAAATAAAGATGTGTAGGACATAATCATACAATTGTTTTTACAGTTGTACAGTTTTTTCACTTATTTTCGTGTACAGACTTATTCTCTAAAATATTGATATGTGTATTTACAGGTCACCCTGTATGTAATCAATCTGCGCAAACAACATAATGGACACTTTCCCAATTTATTTACTGCATTAACGTTACTTTGCCAATATGTATCGATAACTAAATTATAGCGAAATGCGAGAAAATCGACGAAATGTTCACAAGGCAGTTGAATGTGCTACGAATGTTGAATTAAAGTGTAATTTTCAGAGCATCGTGCACAAAGACCCACATCGCACAGTGGAACGTGACGGCGACGTTTAACTCGCAAAAAAAGATCTCTTGTCTATCGTCTTTAGACGATGTATTCCAGTCAAGTATACTTCGAAAGGAATCGTCACGGAGAAGTATCACGTCAATTGTAGAAGACAAAGAGAGCAAGGGGTGAACCGAAGGTGAAGGACCGACAGGATGGTCTGTGAATAAAACGGTCCATTTGCCAAGGGCTAACGGTAAGGGCACGAACGAAGAGTAAATATGCAACAGCTCTCGTTCTTTCGTGTGGAAGAGATAGAGTGATAGAGAGAGAGAGAGAGAGAGAGAGAGAGAGAGAGAGAGAAGAGGGGAATTGTGGAACGTGGCGAAACTTATTTCCGAGGCTTATAGCTTCACCCGTGGTTGTATTATTGCATACAGGCAGCCTTATTCAAGGAATATTACCAACATATATATTCTTGAAAATTACTCAGAACGCAACAAATTTCATTTCTAGGATTCAAACACGGATCCTAATACGGATCTTTTTTCACATTATTGATTATATTTTAAATTCTCATCTCTGAACCAAATCAGCGTGAGTTTAAAAATTTAGACATTTTTTTCAAGTAATTTAATTCATTCAAATCATACACAATATCTGTATACAATAACTATATTATACTGTATTTATTTGTGGAATCAAAATTTAGAATTTGATTAAAAATAACATTAGAAAAATGATAGATATATAGAATTATAAATATCATATATGAAAGTATAATTATAAATTCATATTTTTAATTTATATTTTCGTATATTGTATATATATATGTATATATAAATATAATATAAAGTTTTATATAATACTTAATATTATTCTAGCTATTACTTATGCGGTTTATGATTGACAATAATTGTTAACAAGTACTAAACAAAAATCACGCGCGAACATTATCGTTAAGGAGCGGCAGTTTATTACAAGTTGATATATCGATCGCATAAAATGAATAAGTATATGACGGGAAGTATAGGTCACTGCGGGTCTGCGATTAAAGCTTTATTGATAATGCACATATGGTGGAACAGGATTTCGATTTTAAATACGGATTAGACGAATGTAATATCATACACGACGTGGACTTTTATATTTAGTTCAAGTTTCAAATACAATCGTCATCTTTTTGAACGTAAACCTTAATGTTGATTTCAAACCGCTGATATTACTGGGTCGATCGAATATTGAAACCGCTACTTTACCTTTGATCTGAAATTATATTAGCGACAAGCGTTCATGAAACAAAAAAAAAACCACCGCAACTCTCAAAAAAACAACATCCGACATCGAGCATTGTACTGAACGATAAAAAAAAAACGTTTTTCTATGGCCGTTCGTATACAATCATATACAGGCTTGTTAGATATTTTTTTCCATAGAGAGGATGGGATTCGATTTCGTGCGAGTTGGAAATCCGTGAATTGTCCGCAATTTTAAACGAATCATGACATTCAATTTGTTCCGCTTATAAAAAGATGAAAATTTTTTTTTATCGCAATATTTTTCAGCGAGCGTAAGCAGAGATTGGAGCTAAATTAAAGCAAAGTGAAAAATTAAACCGTTAAGAATTAAAGTTAACGTTCTAGCGCATGAGAATTCCGCTCGTTCTGTGTTTCTCACTGGAATAAAGCGAATCTCATGAAAAGCACGCGCGGAAGGAAATACTTCCTTAATCATTCTGGAAAAACCTGACCCGATAATGAAACGAAAGCTGGATGGTATCTAGACCACCCCGACTGAGACACGTGTTTTTTCACTTCCATCATATACACTGGATCATTGCGAGAGAGAATATAATATTTAAAAGAAATCGAAAAGAGAGAAATAATTTTTTAAAAATGTATATATCCTTAATAAATATAACTACAATTACTACTAAAATTAACATTAAATTCAAATATTTGTTAAACGTATTAACGTTTCTAATAAGTCAAATTTATTATCTGGTTTTAACATTCGTTTAATTAATTGTAATTTGTAATTTATTTTATTATCTCATTTAATTTTATTATTTAATCTTTCGATTCTATGCGTTGCAAGTGTACTTGTTACAGCGTACTTGTGTAGAGAAATTTAACAAATTGAAAAGATCTTTCTGCATGTATTTTGTAATATTGTAACAACTGTACGCGTGTGAAAAGAAGAGATTATCATTCGCGGATCGAGCGCGCTTCTTTGCAGTTGCATTTTTCCAAGCGCGAGTATACCACAGCCTCACAGAATTAGATCTATTGAGAAGACCGTCGACAGAGGCAGTCGGTGTATCCACTCGAGTAGAATCCCAGGGCAAGCCGAAAAGCCGGGTGGCGCGCAGTCCCCTATAGCCCGTGTCTAATCCCTTCGTCTCGCCCGCTCACGGGGCATCTCCCATGAAGGCTCTTCGCTTGCCTGCTCATTCCATGTCGTAGGAATCGTCGTCCATCGGTCGCGGAACGTAGACCGCCTCGATCGGTCGACTTCGACGATTGCCAATTCCTTATATCAAACGCTGAGAAATCACGCCGCCGACAAAAAGCAGCGCAGCTGCTGATTTCATTGACGATCCGTCAAAATGCTCAGATGCGCTCGAGCAACCGAAATGAACGCCGAAAATTATCGTTTGTATTTGTTCTTTAACAGAGAGCTCTTTTTTTATCTTGAAAATTTCCCAAGCAACCTCATTTACTACGCTTGTTCGTTTCAAATTAATTAATTTCTAACACGATACTAAAGTATGTAAAAAATTAGCTCTAATTATACATGTTAAAGTCATGTTCAATGCTAAAATCTTTCTGTCTAGACACGTATATAAATGTGATTACGGAAGAATAATTAAGCGAATAGACACAGAAAAAAATACAAATTTTAAATGTCAAGTTTTAAAATTTAAAATAAATAAGTAGAAAACATATCGCCGTGTGACAGAGACGATTTATTTATGTCTCCATGTACAGAGACATTTAATTACACACTTTTAAAAAAATATAAATATATTATTTTTATAATGTTT
Organism: Trachymyrmex cornetzi; assembly: GCF_001594075.2. NCBI lineage: Eukaryota > Metazoa > Arthropoda > Insecta > Hymenoptera > Formicidae > Trachymyrmex > Trachymyrmex cornetzi. Next base: position 478,778 of record NW_017300081.1, on the reverse strand, counting down.
ACACGGAATCATGATTTAACAACGGGATTATATTTGATTTAATAATCGAGTAAACGTTTCTTTTACTATTCTCTTTGCTAATTCTGGAACCATCAACTTTATTAATTTTCTGCCAGCTTTTCACAACGTCCGATATAAAAGAGCGTATGGCATCTGGATAACGTTGTTCGTTTAAAACGATTCTTCTACCAAAATTTATTCCGCGGCACGTTTCCACGTTTTCTCTGATATCAACTGACGAGCTCTCTTACAAGATGACGTTCATCGGGGGCTCTTTCTCTCTCTCTTTAGCGTAATATTCTCCCTCGATGTACTTAACGGCGGTCCTTTATCTCCGATATCGCTAATGAGAAAAAGAAATGAGTCGAGCTGAGCGCAAATGAATTTTGTCATCGGCACGATGCTGGCGCGCGATCGATAACCACCTGAGGGCAAGAGCAAACATCTTAGCACACACGGCCGTCGACTATCCAAGAGATACGCTGGGCAGGCGTGAAAAGTCCGGACTTTACGAGAGAAGACCGGATAATCGACTCACTGTCAAAAAATTCGAAGAGCAAACAAGAGACGCTTGAAGACCGCGCGCCGTCGCCGCTCGTGTTAGCACGAGTCGAACCTTTCGACCCTCTTCCGAGAGAGGAGGAGTGGCGTAAGATTTTACCTCTACAAAATATTTAGCCAGCGCGCCATGGTTCCACGATATTTGCCCAGTTTAATTCTGAACGCACGCGAAGAGATATACCTTACGCTAGCGAATCCACGACGCGCTTCCGCGTTGATGTGAACGAGGAGCGAGGAGCCGCCACGCCGAAAGATCCTCTGTGGGAAAAACGTAGAACGATTCGTCAGGGATAGCAGCTAACACGTGTTCCGGTCCGTGACCAATTTAACCGGATACTCCGGCGTACGGGCCGCCTTCTATGAACCACCCTCTACCAACTCCGCGCTGCGCTGGTACCGAAGAAATGTCAGATGCACGCATGCATCTGGATCATTGTCGGCGAGATCTGTGGAGGAGGAAATCGTTTCGAAATTCGTGCACCGTGACAGCGTTACGCCGCGCCGCGCCGACCCGGTGGACTTATAGATCTCCGTTTCTTTTCATCAGATGCGCAGTCATTCAATCAATTCGTTCATTCAAATCGTTTCTCCATTGATAGAAGTATCGTTAATAATAAATATTAATTATCTCATACTAAAACTTTCATTGATTAATTAAACAGAGCTTTTAATAGAGTACAGAGTTTAAGTTATATATATATTCACTCCGATTATTCCATTGAGCGACTTTTCAATGTATTTTATTTCACGTACGAGAAGCTGCTCTTTAAATAACTTCTTTGAATAAAATGGCAACGAAGTCATCACTGTATTGATTATTTAAAAATATTCTAAAAAGCATGTGATGACGTGTGCTACACAGCTTGTACACGTGACATTTTATAGAAACGTTGTACACGTGTTCTATCTCCTGTCTAGCATTCCATACTAATCTGTAAGTTTTTTTTAAAAATACATTAAACACTAAGTGCTACTAAAAAGCGTGACAGATCCCAAACGCTTGGATAGACTTCGACTGACGCGAAAGTGTTAAAATAATCGCACGCATGAGTGATCGCAGAGCGTGAGAAGGAAACAGCTTCTGTGTATGTTCCGGAATTATTCTACAATAAGTATTCACCTCTTAGTAATGTCGGGTCATAAACTTTGATTTCATAAACGCGTTCATGCGACTATTGCCGTCGCCGGTTTTGATTTAATAGAGGCTAATGGATAGGGGTGGCCCGATGGTTGGGTGGTCCTGTCGCAGGACTTTGTTTAATTATGACGTATGACCTGTGACTCCGCCTTTCCTGCAATTCAAGCAGGATCGCGCCGAACGCTCGCTTCAAGAGAGAATTCTTTAAGAATGTCGCTTTGTTCCTCTATCTTCGCAATCATAATTTCGACAAACATAATTGCGCAGTCAAGAGCCGCTGGGTTGGAAGAAAAAAAAAAGAAATATGGCGCGCGCAATAAGAAAGGAGAAAAATGAAGAGGCGCAACACGCCACTTTCTTGTGTTCTTTGTGTCATTGCCTGACATTTCAATGGATATCGAGAAAAGAAGCGCGGTCTTAAAGACATTATAAGACACGAACCACTCACGTTCTAGGAAATATTTAGCTGTTTTCTTACGTCTAATTGTAATCGTCAGCTGATGCACCGACAGTAAGTCGATTTGGTGGTTAAACACTCTGCGTCAAGACAATCGCGCGCTCGTTTCCGTTGAAAACAGCAAGCCAAGTAATAGGTTAGTCATAGTACATTTATACAACGTATGTAAAAGCCCCATCACCGATTAAATCACCACAATGCCGGCGATTTTAGCATCGGACAATTCTGTTACAATCTTCTACGTTACGTCGTTGATAGCAGTTCATAAAGCGATAGAAAGCATCTTTGAAAGACGATGAAATGGATGAAATTTGTCGTTGCACGCATTTCATGTATGATTCAAAGGAGAAATTATTTTATAAGATAATGATATTACAGCAACAATTGCGAAGAAAGATTCGTTAAATGATGAGAAAAAAAGTACTGTATATCAAACATAAATATTAGACGTATTATTCTCTAAATATTTTTCAGGCAATGTATATCACATCATAAGTTTGTAAATATTGTTAAATTAATTTGTTTATATGCCCTATAAAATAAATATTTTGATAAGGATTATTTTTTTACAATAATAAAAATAAATTCTAAAAATATTACATTCTACTATTACATTCATCCAATCAATAATTATTCAATTTAATCAGAGATGTGTTGTGTATTATTCCTTTCTCAATTATATATAATATAAAAGAAATTGAAACTAAAGCAAAAATCTAAAGCAGAAATCAATAGTTTATATATGTCTATTTATTATAACTAACATAGCAAAACATAAATCTTTCATACATTTCACACGTTTTATATATAGTAGAACTATTTATTATTCAAATTATAATATCTGTGCTTGTGCTGTTATCTATCGTTAATATTTGTTTTGTCAGACTCTTAATACTAGAATTAATTAAATGACTACCAGTGATTACATATATTCATAAATAAAAACTTATACCTCATCTTTACATACTAATAAGTTTTATTCGCACTGCATCGCTCGTGTATTTTAATGTCTTATTTCTCGGTTTTTAAATTACATTTTACAGTCTCACGAAAATTTATTTATTTCATTGCCATGCTACCACATTTGATCTGCCATTTTCAATTTCAAATTTTTTTGTATTAAATTTGAATTTAGCAAACTCCAAAATCTCAAGATAACAAATCTTTAAATTTGTCCATTTTTTAATATTGACATTATTATAGCAGACGGGAAATCACTATGGTGGCTTTGAAACAGTCAATTTTGAGGTAAGGAGTACAATGAATAATAATAAATCTTATTTAAGAAGAAGCTGTAAGATTTAAAAAGAACGCACCTTCCTAAAGGTTAAAGTTTACATGTAAATCGTTTGTCAAATTAAACTGATTAACTTATATGCACAGCAACATAATACTTTTCATAAAATTTACAGGCTTGGGAAGAAATGAATACTACTGACAAAAAATTAACTAAAGGTATCCGTTGACGAGACAACCATCGGAAATGTTGTAGACCGTCTAACGGTACATAGCGGAGCAAATCGCAGCCTGCTGTAGATACCTCAAAACCGTGACGATTAGGGTCTCCGGTGGCTTCAGGAAACGAGAAAAGCCGAAAAAGGAGCAAGCGGTGGTTCAAGAAAGTAAACATGCGTGACGGCCTTCGAGCTCGGCAATACCGCATTCTAGCGACAAAGGCAAAGTGGTCACTATTCGTGGTTTTCAAATTGTCATAGAAAAATTCATAAAAGTGCCGTCGAAAAATTTAAGAAATCCAGATCTGTGGTTTCCAGAGGGGCTACGAGGCAAAATCCAACAAAGCAAGCAACCATCACTTGACCCGACGTAAATTAACACGATAAGCGAATTAATTTGTTGACAAGAGCGCGTGAGATCGGACGCAGATTCGCCGTTGGAACAAAGTGCAATCAATGTCGTCGGTGTTACGGAAGCGTGACGCCTCGCAGCTGGAGGAAGATGGGGATAATCGAGAGGCGTAAGAAAAAGGGCACGTCGAGGAACCGACGCGCGACGAAGGCGCGATCACGGGGGCCGAAAGGCAAGCCAGAATCGCCATTGCGCTCTCTGGGAAGTCTCGGTGAACTGCTTTCTCCGATTTGAGGAATGACAGCCACGACGCGATCCGCCTGACAAAAACCGTCTACGCCCGCTTAATACCACTAGCGCAGAAATGACGTTCCCAGAACGACGCCGTGACTCAGACACGAGGCGTAGGTGGATCCAGTGCTCCACTGAACAGGAAAAAGCGAGAGGGAACGGATGAAATCTTAACCGGAATCTCTCTCTCCCTCTCTCTCTCTTTCTGGGTTCCCGACGCGCAACTTGATTGCGCCGAAAGAGCTAAAAAGAAGGTCGCCACGCTGCAATAAGCTGACATATTGTTCCGCTGAAAAATAAGTGAGATCTCGCAACGCTCAGTGTTTTATTAAAAAACTTCTGTTACTGTGTGTGTGTGTGGAAACATTTGAATTTCTATATCTAAACAAATTAGCAGTTTATTGCCAGAAAATGTACGCGCACAAAATATACTATTCATAAAAAATCAACGCAAGGGATACATTAATACGTGAAGGAAAGAAATAAAAGAAACCATTTTGCATGCAATGTTTAAAAATAACATTGAACATTGCAAACTATTTTAAGATGTGACATATCTCCTATAAAGTAATCGCGTAAATACGCGTGAAATAATAAAGATTTATCTAAGGAAATGAAAAATGCGGAGAGGAAGTGTTTTTGCAATGAAAACGTTCACCGTCCCTCAAAGCGATAATATCTCAGCGCTACCGTGCGCTTAATGATTTTTCCCTCATGTCCGTTCCTGCTGCCCGCGACGCGAATTCCGCAGCGTCTTATACGCCGACAGCCACAAGCAAGCTAGTAAAGAAGGTATCCTACGAACGGAGTAAAAACGCGTGACGTACCTGCGATCTACCTATGCCGCAGGGGACCACCCGCACGCAACCTGCGTCACCTTCTTTTCTTTGCCTCCCACCTTCTCCTCCCCTTTTTCCACCACCTCGTCCACAACCGAGCGAACGTTTCCTCGCCTCCCGGTCTCGGCCCACTGCCCCCTTTGCGGCCCCTGCGAATCAAAGCCGCACGGATTTATGAGTCGACCGGACTTTACAAATGGACATACCCCCAGCTCCTTTCCGGAGCGTGGTTGTCTGGCGATAGTGCCATTTGTTGACGCTCTCCGTCCGGCAAAAAAATTGCTGCGCGACACTGAATGACGCTCCTGTATAATTTCATGCAAAATGAGACGTGTTTAGGCGTTAACACGTTACAGCGAGTATCACCGAGTCTTTGTTCTTTTTCTAAAATGAGTAAAAAAAAGGGCAAAAATAAATGAAACTACAAATAAAGTCAAGTTCTGAAAGGGATGATTGCAAAAACATCAATTAATTTCACAAAGCATTTAATCTCGAGTTTAAACTGTCTCTACACTTCAATTGTCAAGTTAAAGTATAATATAATTTACTGAAGTTCTCTAATTATGTTTTTATTAAAGAAAGAGCTGTTCCATACTTTTTTCCAAAATATTATGCCAATATCTTCTTTTTTTACTATAATGGAAACATACGAGAAAATCTACAACATAACGTTTCTGTAATCTATATTGTTATGATAAACTATTTTTGAACGTGCCATCGGGAAATAAAACGACGTAAGATCGCTTTTCAAATAATTCCAATCGTTACAATTTCGTGGAGTTTAATTTCACGCCAGGCCAACAAATGTCCATGGCACAGCTGTTTTTGACAAATCCAGTAATCATATTTCATCCCCCGATACTCTCGGGGGCGGCCATCTACTGTGAGTATTCAACGTTTCCGAACGACAGAGATATATTTTTGCGCGGCAAATTTCAGCGACGATTTTTTTTCAGCACAAACGCGGGTTTACGCTTCAATCGCAATTCCTTTTTTTCCCTTTCTTTCTCTGCGTTCCCTTCTCTCTCCCATATGCGATACAATACAAATGAAACGAGGATAGCGGATCTGCGTTAACCTCGTTAGTATTCCCGATAGTAAGAGGAAGTTCCGCGAGGAGAACGCCATCCAAAACCCCATCGTCCTTTGTTAAGATTTAAGCAAGTAGCTAGCGACGGCGTGATAAATTTTGATTACGTGGTCGAGACTTCCGAAAGGGTTGAGAGAGAGAGAGAGAGATCGCGCGTGCGCAAGCCTCTCGCTCCCCTGGTATCCACCAAAAGGGCCCGGAATAATTAGGATCGAAGGAGGAAAATATCTAAGCCTGTCACGTAGCCCGACAAAGGAATCGCTGCGACTTGAGCAAGGGTGGTCCTCGAAGAAGGGAAGTTTCACGGTAAAAGTCAAAAAGACATTAACCACACAGGTCCAACAGAAAGTTCTTCCCCAAAGCTACGTCTTCTCTGCTTACAATTACAAAGCGAATTAACGTATAATGCCTTTTTTCTTCAGATTCCTGCTCCAGACGTAGCGGTTCAAATCACCTATGTCGAAGCCCACACATATGCACACGTGCAACAGATACTAACTACACTACGACGTTACAAGGGAAACAGGAACTTCCGCTTGTACAATTCCCGGAACGAACGACATAAAGGATGAGCGTTACTTACGCTCGCTCAGTTCGAGCACACCACAACAAGGCATCTTCGTATATTATTGCGGATCGTGCACTATCTCGCGGATAAATGGAGATATAGGAGAGGAAAATTTACGGAAGAAATTGCGCGTATCATAAGTTGCACATTGCCTGGGCGGTTTTTGTAAAAAAATAAAAAATGTTGTACATAATAATAAAAAAGAAAAATCTATTTACATAAAACATCGACAAAAATTTTTATGTTCCTTAAAAATTGGATGGATGATAAATATGAACGATGAACAATATTGAGAAATAAAATTCATTGATTGATTTTAATACAGTTGTTTTTGTGCACGCAAAAAATGCAAATTTGCGATTCGATAACTCTTTCACTTTTTGAAGCATGGCGGTAACCCACATTACCACCTAAACTTCTTCAGTTTTTGTCGTTTATTTTCTAATTGACACATTTAGGTTTGGTTTCTTGTGTTTTCCTGGTGTCTTAAAAGTAGAAGACTATTAAAAAAATAGTTTAGTAATCCTTATTACTAATTTTAACAGTTTTATAAATAAACAAAGATAAAAAAAACTTTTTTTTTTTTTTCAGAAAAATTCATTTTTGGCCAGGTTTCTTAACGTTTTAGCTTGAAACTTTGTGTAGGGGGTTTTTGTGGTGGCTAATTACTAATCCGATGCTAGATTTCAAAAAATCAAAATTATTGATTCAAAATGGCGAAAGCGAAATGTATAAATTGAGAATTTTATAATTTTCAGAAATCCTTCCAAAATTCATTCATCCAAAATCCTTCCAAAAATCCATTTCAGAAATTTGAATATTTAATTCTTAATTAAAACCCTTCAAAGTCTTAGAATTTGAATTTCATATACAATTCATTTTGATTAAAAATTTTTAATCCACCATCTTGAATCCACCATCTTGGATGCAATATTTTTATATTTTGACTTTGAATTCGTATTCAGCGACCTGAATATACAAAATTTCACAGAAAAAAGTTAAAAAGAAACATGTATGCTTCAAAGGGTTAAAGGATACGATTTAATAACTTATAAAGATAGTATAAACACATCATGAATATTCGAATGATTATTAAATAATTCTTTGATTTCAATTAAATAAAAGATATATCTAGCTTTGACAATACTCGCATAATTAGCCATTGGAAAAAGTTTCCTGCGTCATGTTTTCTCTTCGTAACCATCGAAACATTTTTTTGTCGCAGACCAAGAGAAATATTATGATATTCTGTTCGTAACGGATCGCTCTTGTTCAGCAACAATGGTATCTTTCTTTGATGAGCAACTTAAATTACGAATATCAAGGCTCACAGAAGCGCAGTTCCGCCGTTGAAGACACAAGACCGTGTCGAAGAAAAAACCTCGCGGGTTGGAGCACGTCAAAGTCCACCGCGCGGGGCAAAGAAAATTAATTAACACTCTTTGAATCTCCGAACGTGTTCGCTCTCAGAACAGAACTCACTCTTTACTCTCTGTCGCCGAGGCGGCACCTGCAGCGATCCAGAGAGAAAGAGCAAGAGACAAAGAGAGAAGGAGACTAGGTTGCATTTGCCTGCATCTATATTAAAGGCGCGAGCAGTGATTTAAAGCAGAAGGAATAGAACAATGATATTCGAGAGAATATTCGTCCGTTCTTTCGAGGCGATTGATGCGACGAGTTCGTTTATCGGGATAAGACGGTCTCGCTTTAATCGTTCGCGCAAAAACGTTGCAGCGAACGACGAGAACGGCACCCCGGCGTTTCTCCGACGAGAGATCGATCGGACGCTCTTTGGGTCGCCGAACTTTCATTTTCTATCGAGCGTCGCCTTCTATCGAGCGTTCTTCCGCGCCGTTGAGAGCCAAATGCTCGACGCTGCCTGAAGGAAGGGGAAGGGGGAGGGGGAGGGGGATAATGCCCGGGGGTCGTTGGTACTAGAAGGAAAGACGGTGATCACTAGCCATTTTCTCTCCGCCCCGACAAGCTATTCCGCTCTCAACGCGGCGACTATAACAGCGATCTCCACTATGCACTTTCATATATTTTTTTTTTCCGTTCTTTTCATTATACCGGACCGATCGTGGAGGTCCTTGAAGCGTCCCATGCACCCCGGAATAAAAAGCTGTTAACGCGATGTGCACTTTGCACGTCGTTGTTATCGAACGTTGTTTTCGGTGTAAATCGTTCAAGAGATAAAATCCATGTGGATCGTAGAAGAATGAAAAAAATATAGAAAAGTTCGAAAGGTCTCGACTAACGGAAGTGCATCGTCCGTTCGTCCAGCATTATTGCCCGACGCGTATCTCGTGAGATGGACATTAAGGATTCCGCGAAGAGAGAAATTACAGATCGAGGGCGGCCGATCGAAGATGGCGGACGCGGAATGCGAAGTGCATCTTGCGATGCACGCGCCCGATGGCGGGTACCACGGCGGGTACGAAAGAATGGTAAAAGGGCGACCGGTGGGAGGGCAGCAGACTCGGCTCGTTTTGCTCCAGGGCATGGACGCCATATTTTATTACTTAAACGGCATGCCGGGCAGGCTGTTTGTTGGTTAAACAAGGAATTAATGCCGCGGTAATCTGTCATTACGGATACTCGTGCACGAGGACTCGCCTCGTTGCATGATGCGGCTCTCGCATGCGGCTCCTCGTCTCGCTTTCCGCTTTTATATCCCGTACTCTCTTTCTTCCAGCGTTCTCTCTACAGGGACGGATCTACGCAAGGGTTAACAAAACGCAAGCTTCAAGGACACTATTGTCGAGATTTTTAGTAAGATAATTCTTCTCGGAAATACCTTGATATTTTAACGTCGATATTTTAACGTTATGCAATACGGTGTAAAGGGGTACGTTTCCTTTAACACAACCCTTTTTATGGTCCTGCTGAGAAACCCTAAACGGGCAGTTGCAGAAGCCGAACTTTTCTAAAGGCAACATTGTTCTTAACTTTCACTCGATCCTCATTGTAAGTTATTGGATATCGGAGAATATCGTTCTGTGAAAAAAAAAACCATGTTTTATATAAGTTAGCGGGGAATGAGCAGAATCGATTCTAACGAATATTTTTTTTTGTTCTCAGAAAATACACTAGAAAGAGATTTCCCATTATTGTTCATACTTCTTTTGTAAGCAACTAATACTCGGGACTATGTAAGGAACAAATAAGCAATGAATTCTTACGTTATTGTTATGTGTAATATCTCATTGTGATATACATGTATATTGTTCTGTTAACTTAATCTTTCTTTAGCGGAACTTCTCATTTTTAAAGAAAATTTACAGAATAATAAAATCTTTTTTTATAATTTTTCAGCAACAAATACTAGTTAAAATTGATTCTGTTTATTTTGTTCCCGCTAACTTACAAGACGTGAAAAAATCTGAGCCTCATTTCTTCTAATATCAATAATTTAATATTAATTTTGAGATGACAGAATTGACAATTATTGTAATTATTAATGTAAATGATACAGCGATATTTAATGTTTGTAATTTTTATCCCATAAAATATTTCGAGGTAAATTCAAAATCTTCGAAACGATAATCATTGGAAGACTCATTGCGGAACGATTTTATCGAATATAGCGAGAATGCTCCGAGAAACTGTCCTACATGTTTCCGTGCGATTTTCTATTGGTACATTGAAAAAAAGGACCGGCAAACACGAGACATCGTTCGGGTTCCGAAGTCGAGCGTATGTACCAATCTACGTGGAATACGCGCGCGAGGCGTGTCATTCGACCGCGCGAGCAACGCCATCGGCAATCCATCATCGAGAATGTCAGGGATGAATAATGGTCGAATCAATGTCGCGGGGCCGAAACCCGCGCGAGGAGCCCTCCGGCGCCACGCTGGATCATTCGCTGCGGACTCCCAAGAGCAGCCACGAAATTTACAGACTGTGTACGTGAGCACGTAAGTGCATCGTGAAACGCAAGCGCGAATTTATGGCAGCGATCGAAGTGACGATCCGTCAGAGAGCAATCACTCAGAGCGATGAGATTGTTGTGATCGTTGAGAAATGCGACAGGAGCGTACCTTCTTGTCGTTCCTCGTTGCACGTTACAGCTGCACGCGGAGCAGTCGCAACGACGTAACAAAAGCTTTTATGTTAAAACCAAGCTACAAGTACTTGTTAAAAATGCACTCATCTGACGCACGACGCGAAAATACTTCGGAGATGTACTTTTAACGTTTTCCACTTTGGGTTTACTTTGCATCACTTTGCGAAGGACGATACGACTTAGAGGTAGTATTCTTATGAACGAGATCAATTAATATTTATATATTCATCTTTGTTGTATGATTTCTCGTACCTCTAACTGGTCCGCTCTCTGTGTCGAGAACTAAAACGTGAGGTGTGAAGCGTTAGCTTTTAAGAAGCTTTTAACGGGTCTCGAGACAGCGAAAGGAAGCACCCTGTCTGTCACAGGTTGTCGGTCGATGATACGCGCCGCACCCAAATCGATCGCAACGAAATCGCACAGTTCGTTTAATAGCCCTTAGGCGGAGGCATGGAATAAAAAGTCAATCCTCGCGGCAGAAAGGAAAATAATAATTTGATCTTGGGTGCGCCTCGTTATGCGTTAACGTGCCACGACTCGTCCGAAACCGTCCGCATCCTGTTTTCGCCCGGTCACGCCTCATAGCACGATTTTTGTCGTTCCGAGGTGACGTGGTGCGAAGCGGCGCAACGCGATGAATGATATATTTCGCCTGGACTTAAGGGACAAAGTTACGGAGCGTTCTCTCCCGGATAAGAAATGGCTTCTTCCCCCCCCCTCCCCAGGTTATCATCAATATTGCGATAACATCGAGGCGGATCGCGGGCCTCCTCTTCATCGAACCCGAGCTAATTACGGCGGACATCGACGACTCGATCTGCCTCGAATGCATGAAAAAATAACGTGTCTCATGGCCGCCCCGAACTGTCGTCGCGTTAAGCAGGAGGCAACGAGGAAGATGAGTAGGTATAGCGAGAAGGTGGTCGGATCGCGGGACCAGACAATTTAATTGTTCGAACTTAAATGGAGAGCAGCTGCCTTCCACCGCCTAACAAGACGGTAATAACCCGCTTCTAAGGTCTTCTTCTCCTCCTCGCGAGCTCTCTCGTCTCCTCTTTCTACCTCCAGACTGACTTTCTCGTTCTCTCTTCCCCTCGGTCGTTCCTTGCGTTCCGTCCACCGCTCTCCGTGGCTGCGCTCGAGCCACTAAGCACTACCCATGACGCCCATGACCCTGAGATGGCGTGCTGGATTTATAAGCGAGGGGCCTATCCGTGAAACAGCAGGTGCTTCCGTTGCGTTGGACGCGGTCCGAAAAATAAAAGTGATCCCGGCCACGCTTCTCTCTTCCTAATTCCGTCTTAATCGGCGAGATCCCTTACTTCGAGCCTCCCGCGTAGATAGGCGGAGTTATTCTTAATTATTCTTCTGGTCGCAAAGCGCAAGGTCTCTCGCGCGATTGTGACCGTTCTCAGCCGCGCGCCGCTGGAATCTCTTTTGCTTATCGACTTTTAAAAATATCTTAGGAATGAAACACGCCACCGTTCACGATATCGTCTCACGAATAATTTCGTCGAATTAGGTTTCAGGCTCGCAGCAATTAGGCACGTGCGAATGATAATGATGTGATACGTAACGTGCAACGATGCCGGATAATACCAGGCGGAGGTTAATAGGATGACTTAACATAGATGTTATTCACGATGGATGAGAAAATATATAAAAGAGTTCGGATTATCCACTCTATGCATTTTTAATAAACATGAAATATGTGAAATCTTCTCTATTGATAAAAAATATATTATATTCAGCCAATTTTAAAACAATGTCCTATAATTTAATGACTCTTGAGAAGATCGAAATATTTCCTATACGTCAATTTTAAGTTTTTTGAGACAGAAAAATCTACATTTTTTAATAATTAATTTAATGGAAAAATCTGCACGATTTCTTTAAATTTATCATTTTCTTGCACATGCAAAGATAATTCTCATTACATTTAATTGTGAGTATGAAGAGAATAAAAAGATGAAATGAACTAAAAATTAATAAGTCTCTCATCGATTCACTTTCATTTACATCATCTTATTCCATTAACTCTCCTGATCGTTTAGAAATAGTTATTCTTGTGCTCGTGTACTGCACTTTCTCTAGAACGCGCATTTCAACTTTAACTCTCCGTTAGCGTATGCATCCATCTATCAACTTGTGCACTTAAGCAAGAACATCACGGATTTATATCGTGAAATGTAAGAGTCGATACAGGATTAGTTAGACATTGATGAAAGATACTATGCGGTGACGAGAAGAGAGAGGCTTGGCGCGATGGAACAAATTTGGGATCGAAGGAAGCTGCGCATTCACAATCAGCTGATACGGTAATACTGATGTAGCGAGTATATTGTATGCAGGCACACAATTTCTATATTAAACAATCGATATCGCTGTGGGCCATACTATCGCTGGAAAGACCAGTAAATCATCTTCGTTGAGCGATACGATAATGAAGTTTCAGATTGAAAATTCCGATAAAATCTGATTAGATTAGAAATCGGCCGATTAAGTACACTAAAGTAAAAAACATGCCTTTAAACTTAAGTCAACACGGAAGTTGAGTTTGTGTTACAAGATCGGACATAGTTATAATATTAAAAATTGTAAATCTATATTATAAATTTAACACTTAGATTTATGATATATATATAGAATATTCCATAACATGGGGCATAACTTCAGAGATAAATCGGGACACAAAAAAAACACAAAAGTTCATAGAAGCATTTGTTCTATCTGATCTTGTTTTCAAGTTACAGACAGTTTCCATGTTCCGTTAATTTTCGTTACAAATTGAACTAGCATAGCGTCTTCACACATTTCTGTCTTTAAAGAAGTTAATAAGACACGAAGATGCGTAAAGACGTGTGAAGATGATATGTTAGCTCAGTTTGTAACAAGAAGTAATGAAACACGGAAACGTTTGTAACTTGAAAACAAGGTCAGATAGAAAAAATGTTTATATGAACTTTATGTTATTTAAATAACAAAAAAGAACATAACATGGAAAATATTTTTCATAAATGTGCTAACTACAGATCTATAAAGTGTGTGGTGTGTGTTCTTCATATTCGGAACCTCAGAGATAAGTTTTATATGATAGATTTCACAAAAAAAAAAAAAACTTTTGTTAGAAAACCTATGTTCTCTGACATATTTTTAAAGAACACTCCCTTGTTCGAACCGACTGCGAGGTACGTAATCAATCGCGCGGCAGCGTTGCTCGTGTCGTTTGACAATACTAGTCCAAGTTTTTGCTTTTTTGCAAAAAAATCAAAGGACATCAACTAGTATTGTCAGACTAGTATTGTCGGACGACTAGCTCTCTTTAAAAATGCATCGGAGGATGTAGGTTCCTTAACAAAAGTTGATTTGTTTGTTGAGATCTATCATCCCCTAAAATACGTCTCATAGATCTTGAAATATCTTACACACACGCACACACACAGCGTTCGTGGATTTTCTCTAAAAATATAATAGTTTACTCTATATGCTAAAATAAGAAAATGTTATATAAACTTGGAGGTCCTAAAATGCTCTTTATTAAAAAATTATAATAAAAACACAAAGTATATGAGAAATAATTTTACCTAAATTTACATTTTAAATTACCGTCCGCCTATGTCAAATTTGACATTGATGTAATTTTGATTTTATCAATTTTTTGTGAGGATAGAGGAAACCTTCCTACGAAGATTTCCTCTACCCTTGCGAAAAAGATGATAAATTCCAAATTACATTGTGATGTCAAACTTATAATGACATGGGTGGTCGGCATTTTGAAATGCAAACTTGGGTAACCCAAATTCTAGCTCTATCAGAATTTTTAATTTCTTTCCAATTGAAAATCATCTTAGCCTCGACATTTTCGTATTAGATTTTTCGTCTTAAAATGTTACAAAGAATATATGTTTAAAATATTTATCATTTTAGTTTACCCTGTGTATATTGTGTATATATATATATCATAGAGAGATTAACCGTTTTATATATATATATATATATATACAGAATACTTCATATCTATAAAAATAAGTAAAAAGTCATAACATTAAAAAGATCGTACAAGAATGTACAAAAGTTTAGCAAGAGCAATGTTTGTGAAGATACAGCGTATTTAGCCTTTTAATTACGTACAATGTTATAGAATAAACTATATTAATACCATACAATTAAATATTTTTCTCTCTGATACACATATAATAGACTTATTTACCGATCTTAATTTATCGCGATGAGACGAAGCCATGATACTCTCGCACATATTTCTTTTTGCTATCGTATTTCTGAGGTTAACAAGATAGGCTAGGTAGTCTACGCAGCAGCGGACTACTCTAGAGGGGCCATCGTATATAATAATAGCGTGGTCCCGGGATCGTTTCCACGGGCAACATTAATACTACTTATCTTGCGCGGTATACTACGTGGTAATTATCGTCCAATCTCCGTAGGACCACCAGGATTCTAGAATATAGTTCTTCCAAGTTCTCGCTACTTAAAAAGTACGCGCACGTGTTTTCGTTTTTGGATGTTCCAAACAAGATAATACGTTGATGTTTCGTTCCCATCCCTTCTGTTACATCCCCACGTGGTAATCCCCCAATTGGTCGTTCTCCAGCCGCGACACGAGGCATCGTCCAAAATTTAAATTTAATTTAACGCACTCGCGTTCCGCGCGGCGCAGCTAACGAGCTACTGACAGCCGATTATAATAATTATCGCGGGAGGAAAGCGCTTTGAGACAGCGCGACGAGCCGCGGACTCGGTAAACACGGCGGCGATCGGTGGGCGCCGCCTTGGAAAGAGAGCTGTAAAGCGCCTGGGAGATTAACCCGTCAACGTTCTCCGTTATTCCCGGGCGTCGCTTGTAATTTACACGCGGTTTTGCATGAGAACAGGGGAATCGTCCGGAGGGATTTCGCGAAAAAATAATTATTAAATCTCAACCGATGGATAATTAATATTTATTAACGTTTAAGCCACTTTTTGAGGTACATAAGTATCGGTGATTCGCGGTGGCTTTTCACATCGTCACACCTAATATTTCATGAAGATCGGAGAGATTCGGCTAGAAGCCTCTCTTCTCTTCCTTCACATTAGTTTGTTAACGTTGAACGACATATCCTTCATGCATCCTGCAGAGCGAAAATTAATTGCGTCCGGGAGTATGAGAATTCGAGTAGAGACCTTGAAATTTTTTCACGAAACAGTATTTGTAATGAATAAATCTCTTCTACAAATCAATCGCAACGGTTTTAGAACTCCGGGTGGTTGTCATCTGAAGACAGGTATACGTATAGAACAAGAAAATTTGTCGATGTCAGATTCTGAAAACCCTCGTCAATGATTCTTTCCGTCAACAAGTTTCAGTCAAATTTCCGTGGTAGGTAATAAAGTGAACAATGAAATTTACGCTGTCAACCTTGTGAATCGTGACGGGATACTTATTGCTTGCTTAGGACTCACAAACCGAGACCTGCGTGCCTTCTCAACCATTTCCTGAAACCGAAGTCGAAAAAAAGTTACAGACGAATCATATATTTGAACTTAACAAACGTTAGACATTGCTTTAACTGGGAATAGGAGTCCCATAAAGACCCATAATGGAAGACCTTAAAATCGTTTAGCTGCAGACAAGACCAAGTGCCGCCTCTAAAAATGGCTTACAAATGGACACGCCGGTCGTAATGTAAAATAATAATAATAAGTAGCTGTCGAACACTTCAAAGCCGAATGCACGTGTGCGTGGCGTTATTGCGATTGGCCGTAAAGATAATTCTTCTTAACACGGAGTATGCTTCTGTCTCTCTCTAGATATATCCAAGGAAGTTAATTAGCGTTACTATACACTCTTCGAGACATTCACAATTTATATTCCCGTCTTGGCGCGCCGATTCTTTTAGGTATCTTATATTTCGAAAATATTTTTGCCCATAATTGTTACGACGCGTTAACAAGATATCGAACGTATTTAACTCCGTGTCGACGCTAGACATGAAACATAGTACAAGATTAGGTTACTCGGTTACAGCAGACGTAGAAAGTCTCACTGATGGCAGCCACTCGAGGGTGTGAAGTGGTACAGCTTGCAAGGTGCAAGGATGCTTGGAGGATGACGATCGTCGGCAGATGTCAGCGGTGCTTTCAAATCGACGTGAGCTCGAGCGTTACTTCGAACTTGTTAACACGACGGATGATGACAGAGTAGAGAACATGGCATGAACTCTCGGGAACTCGAAAAGTTTCAGTCTCTGATGAAAAGTTGATGCAAGACATATAGACAGCTTCAAGATACAAAATGCCAAAAAAAAAACATATGCGAAATGTACATTGTCGATATTCTAATTTTCTTTTTGTCCATTGTCTAACTTTTTAAATAAATACTCTCCAAGTTTCTTGAACAAAATTTTACACGAAAAATGGAGTAATTACCGAATCGCTCAAGTTAATTGAAATGACTTTTAATCACATATATACGATGAAAATTTTTCCATTCTATATTGTGCAGTGAATATTTTCACTCTTCATTAAATAGTATATCTTGTATGCTTTATGTCATAACAGTTCGAAATAGGCATGCACCTAGTAAGAAATTCGGTAAATGAGTTAACACTGATTATCGTTTCGTCTTCGTGACGACGCTGTATTTTGTTGAATCGTTATTATGTTGACAATGCTTTTTTTTATATCTATACCCACGTGATCTAAATAGATATGTTTCCTTCTTTTTTATAAAAATATTAAAAAAAAATAAAAATGCTATTTTTTTCTTAAAATCTTTATTGCACCTATGTAAATATTTGAAATGTCTTATATTTTTTTATGTTCAGAAATGCTTCCTTTTTTAAATCTGATCATCAGTTTTAAATTCATTATCAAAACATAAGAAAAAAAACCGCAAAGCTTAAGTAGGCCATATAAGATCCGGTTATCCTTTTTTCATGATTTCCCTTCGGGTCAAGAGGAGTTTAAGATGCTTTCAATCCTTTCTTTTGAACTTTTGTACAAGATCCAGTTACTTTATTTTTTTAAGGAAAGACTCCAGATCCCATACTAGTCACATGACTAATTCCACTTCAACCAAATGAAACATTCACTATATAGTTAAAGTCAAACATTTACTCTTATAAAAAGTGAAATATCACTATGGATTCAAGTAAATTTTCACTTATTTTGTGTGAGATTTCACTCTAAAAAATTTAAAGAATAAATAAATGTATACATCAGGAGACGCGGTAGTGGCCCCGGCCATGTTCAAAAATCAAAAATAAGAGATACACTTATAAAAAATGTATGTGCATTGTTGATAAATGTTAGATATTTCTTAATAAATAATTCGCTAATTATCAAATTACTTACGACCTTTTTAAATATGTATCCTAGCATGGAACGCCTATACGTTTCTCTATAAATTACACAAATCTTGTGAGTGGTAGTTTTCTCTCCTTTACGGCGTAACAAGTGTTCATTATAGATCGGAAGCATGCACACACTTCGTCGGTAAGGGAAGAGCAATAAAAAAAGTTACACGTCCCCTATATACGGCACCGCTCGGCCGGCGAGCAGTAGCGCGCAATGGTCCATATACGGCAACATCCGGCCGTAAAGGGTTAAAATTATTCTGTATCAGAAAAACCTTGGCGTTGAGGCTAAGCCTATGGTGTTTGTAACACAAACGTTTCTCCATCTACATCGACGAGAATTTCGATCTCTGCTCATCTCGTCGCGTATACATGACATACAAAAGGTGGAGCGTGTGAGCCCAAATCAACATTTTTCACATTCTTGAAAAACTATCCTTGTTGAGCGTCCGTCCGTCGATAGACCGGTCCGATCGATCGGTCGTGAGCGTACCGAAAATATGGAGACGGTGAGAGAGAGCATCTCGGATCCTACAAGCGGCCAGGTAGGCGGCTTGCGGAGCACCGATTCCAACGAAGAAGGAAACGATAAGGCAGCGAGGCCTGGCTGGCCTGCCCTCCCCCTCCGACCCCTCCGGCCCGGGCGCATCAGCATCTCTCCTCTCCGCCGGGTCTTCGAGCTGGTCTCAAGTGGGCCAATGTGAACGCGGCTTTGTGATGGCATAACGAGCGTGGAGAGCCTCTCCCATGCCCCGTGTAATCTGGTCTTCAGGTAATTGTATGTTATACGTCCGGGCAAGAGCCTAGCGCGCGCGAGCGAGAGAGCGAAAAGAGAAGCGCGAGTGCGCAAGAGGAAGAAGGGGCGAAGGGGAGAGTTTGCGAAAAATCGCGGCTCATTCGGGTACAGGCAGAAGTCTCTCGTGATGGTCGTGGAAGAAAACGAGCAAGAGGAAGACGAGGATGGCGACGTGAAAGAGGCGAGAGGGAAAGGGAGCAGGAGAGAGGTGAGAGAAGAGGAGCCCGTGTAGCGAAAGGGGGAAGTGGAAGGACGATGAGAGAGGATGAGGACGAAGGAGATGCGCAGGCTGATGTTGGTAGAAGGAGGAAGAGGAGGAGAGTGTGTGAGAATGCTATCAGCGGACTCCTCTCGACCTGAGGACCACACGGCGAGACCACCGTGCGTGCCTTCGGCCCTCTTTGCCAATATATCCGCGATCAAACATTGGACCGAGTGAGTAAATGCGTGAGTTCGTACTCTGATCTTACTACTTTTCTTGCGAATGCGCCTGTCGTTTCTCGTCTTGTTCTTCGGGCCACGCGAATCCGCACCGTTCGCTCGCTCGTTGGCTTATTCCTTCGTTCGTTTGAACTCGCGTTCTGGATTTCCGATTGGACGAGACAATGGTCCGTCGTCACTCGTCAGTCACTCGCCGGAAATTGCTGTAATCGATATACTGTTTCGCGTAGTCGCGATTACCCGCGCGGTCGCATCCCATCGACCATATAATTATCAATCCATGATTCCTTGCGTAATTACGGTAAGCGCTTGTTCGACGTCGTCATTCTTGTCGATAACAAGCTCGATATTTAACTTTATTTTAATAAGGGTTCGTATCAGACGATACAATATTCTGTATCAATAATACGTGGTAATTTTATATCATGTTGTCTCATCTACTTTGTATTGCTAGTAATCATTAACAATTTTTTTACAATAAGTCGCTGTTATTACGTAAAATTAATTATTGTAATTATATTTTCTAAAAATTTTTAACTATTTAATAAATTATAGAATTTTCATTTGCATGTAGACAAACTATATAAAATGTATTAAATTATGTTTCACCGTTTTATTTTGTCTTCAGCCATTCATAATTCAAAGCTTACTAGTATTTTTCTATTTAAACATTTACTCGCTCAATACTATTTTTAATGTATTAATATTTTGTTAAAGTCATGTAAAGGGAATGACCACATAAAAAATATTTAGTGAAAAAAGTTATTACAATATACCATATATTACATATTGTCAAAATTTTCTAAGAGACAACCTACTTTTAGAAAGAGATAAATTATTGCTGCTATTATTTTCACTGATTATTCACGAATTGTCGTTATCCCGGAGCTACTGGTACTCCGGGGTGGTAACGTTCGTCAAGTCTTCGCTTTGCTCCGAGCGCAAATTGGAGCGGTTAAGCAGGTACGCGTGCGTGACGTCTTGTACGCGCAATCATCGAGCCAATCGCCAAAATCGGCCCGGGCATTCTCCTTAAAACATTGTAGCACGCAAGTGTTATTACGCAGACGAACGCGTCTTTTTTCAGGTAGCATAATCGTTGATTGACAGTCGTTGTCGAATTATCGTGACCGATTCGTCTACCGGAGGTGGGGTAGTCGGGAGAGTAGAATTCCAACGACAGAGTGGGGAGGGACATTAAGAGCTAAAATAGAAATTTAACGGATCGCTGCTGCATATATATTGAGCGACGAGGAGGTCAAAGTCGCTCGGAACGTAACACGATGAAAGACGAGTCTTTCCTGAAGTAGGCACCTCGGTCCTTCATGTAATTGAAGTCCGTGATAAGGAGATGTAATTTGCCATTCGTAATTGTCGCATAATTATTTCTCGCAATTAAGATGTGAAGATACGTTCACAGACGGAGAGACGAGCTATGTCATCTCGAGTCACATTATTATGCGCGACATTAAACATCGGAGTGAGCACATACTACGTGAGCGTTGCCGATTATGCCACTTGCTTTCTGGACCTTCGGTAAACGCGGTACCTCGGGTCATAACGTAAACGTAATGTGCGCGAAACTCGGTCTAACCGAATCAATCTTTCATGCCCGGGGTGAGTTCTGGAATGAATTTCGCCTCGGGGTCGCGCGCTGAAGGAATTATTACGCACGTCTTGCTCGCTCCGCTAATCAAAATCGCCGCATGGAGCGGGTCTCTCTCTCCCTCTCGCTCTTTCTCTTTCTATTTATAATCAGCGTCATATCGATGAGTGACGTGCGATCGTTCATCGAATAATTATCAGTAACTCGCTGCTCTCAGCAGGTGCGTTAATACTAATTAGCGCGAACGATGCATTATTATCGCACTTGGGCCTCACGAGTTCATGCACGACTCTCCCGGTATCTTCTTTCGTTCCAGGTCCGACCTGACAAGTCAATTAGACTATCTGCGCGAATTGGAAACTGTGGAATGCAATCTCGCTCGCGCGAAAGGACGATGGTTCGCGCCGTAAAGTTAGTCACCCGCGGAATATCGGTGCAATTTACGTGTCCGCGATGCAGCGCGTTTCCTTTCCGTGTTGTGTTATACACAACAAAGTGCATGCCGCGTGATAACAAAGGAACATTCCAGACCGATTCCCGATGGGATACACTGCGGATATGCATCGCCCGCTTTCTCCGATACTGAGAAAGCTATTAGTTATTGCGAGGTGAAGTAGCTCGAAGTTGTGCCCGAGGTAAATCGAAGTAGCGCTTGGATGGTCGACAAATTAAGAGAAATTTCGCGGAAGACCGCGGGAAACGCGTGACAGTGCGGCTAATACAATCGTTTACTGTGGAGTTAACACAATCATTTATTGTGTGGCGCGTCGTGCGCTCCTCATCTTTCTCCATCGTATCGTATAATAAAGCGTCGCTTAATAAATACACCGTTATGAGGAAATATAAAGGTTCCTATCTCTTCTTTCTAGAGAGAGGGTCTCAGCAGACTCTCTTAACAACGTAATAGGCTCGTTGCGACCAATCCTAAAGCTGTGGATGCTTCCCCTTATTTTCCCGGTGAGAACCGCTCGTCCAATTACTGATTAACGATCTCACCTCCGTAGAAATAATTATAAAACTTCCAAGAATGTGCCAGTTAACCTCAGGGGCGCGAACGCGCGACAGACACGGGACGAGGGAGTCCGAGGGAGGTGACCTTAGACCCGGCCAAGGCAACCGACGTTGGTTTCGATCAACGGCCCATAAAACGATAAATCCGTCGCCACGTCGACGAACCTACCAACCAACGGTGGCCCCGTTGCTCCGATGCAGCCCGTGCTGCATTAGCAACAACGGCGTGGCTCACCTGGCGCTTAATGACGTGACGAGAGAGGACGAGACGCGCGCACGAGAGAAACGTGTCCTCGGTTAACCGACTGCGATCGAACAGGGTACCTCGGTTTCCCCGCCCCCGGTTTCCGGGATGCTGTATTCGCGACACGCTTCAACGACTCGCACTGCTAAATCACTGCGCGAAACGCGTACTGTCATACTTCGCGGTCGCCATTCATCGTCGCGATCAAGAAGCTGCTCGACTCGTGCAAACCTTCAATCGCGATTATATCTCTTGCGGTTCACGATCTGTCGTATATCATCCTACAGATGTAATTAAATAATTATACATCATACATATTATATTCTTGCAAAGGACCCTGCATTAATTATATGATGAAAATTGAGCTCGATGAAATGAATTAGTTTTCACACAAAATGTAGTTTACAATGTAATAAATAAAAGATACGATTACGTATATTTCACAGTTTTTGCTCTTTCAATATCTTTGATAAAAACCGATTTATTCATTATATCTTTAGAGTTTACTTCGTCGAGACATTTAATTTTTGTATCCCAAACATTTTTTACCTTTCGTTAATGAAAGACTGTTCTTTTTACCCTGGCTTTAAGTATCTTATATACAAAGAAAATGTGATCTTTCTGATAAAAATAATGTATACATCAGCGTTTCTTTTGACTTGCGATATTATTAAGTAACTCATTAATTATACCGTTTACAAGATAACGATTAAGGCAGTTAATTCGACGCTCCAGGGGATAAAGTATCTTCCCAAACTCGCATTAAAAAGGCAGGCACCTTAGGGCGTAGATTCACATCGTAGTTGTCTAGTCCATATCTTTTACAGCGATTTCGAGCAAATCGAAGCCACTCACGCGGAAATTCTCACGTGCCCCGCATCGCGTCATATGCTTCGAACAAACTAATTAACTGCCCGCGTACACTGCACCGTGCAAGCAACCGCATCGTACCGATCCCACTGCTGTCATTTTTTCGGATTTGCCGACAATCCCGTCCAGATAGTCTCACGCAGATAGCGCGAGTTCCACACCAGGTGCCCGGGGTGATCCTCGAGCCCCGGCACAGGTTCCGAGCCACCGACGGAATTAAACCCGGCAGGGGGGGGGGAGGGAGGGGAGGCACACCTAAGTTGTGGGTGGTAGACGGAGGGAATGGTGAGGGTTGAAACCGAGGGAGAAGACAACGACCACGGCACATAGTCCGGTATCCCTTTGTTCGACGCGTGGCAAGATAAATTCAGCTAATAAATGACCGGGGGCTATTTACCGTGGCGGTAGCGCCTCGTTATCCGGCTCGGGCCTTGTGTATACACATATATATTTATATATATGTATACACATGTACGTACACAACAACGATGTGTTTTGCAGCATTTTGAGCATGGCTCGGTATCGGTAAGAGGCCGATAAATCTTGGCGCGCTCGACTCCTCCAAGCACGAGGAGTCATCTCGCTCTCCTCTCTGATGCTGGGATGCTGTGTGTGTGTGTGTGTGTCCTCTGTTCCGCTACGTACACACTAAGCGAACCCTCTCCCCTTCTTCATTGCTCGTAGTAACTACCAGACGAAGGAACACTAGAGCGAGAGGAAGCGCGAGATAATGAGAGGAAGCGAGAGGGAAAAGCGGCAAAGTCTGAGTGTCCTGTAAGTGCATACGCTCGTGTACTACAATGATCGTACATAAGCGAATACAGTTATGTCACGTACTTATATAAGAGAGAAAGAGCGGGTGGGTCCTCTTCGTGAGGACTCGACCGCTATCGCGAAATCAGCGTTCGTCTTAATTATCGCCCTCAGTCTTGTTGCCCTCACCGCATCGTCCCGCCCGTATAGATTCCCTCGACCCTTCACGCACGAGCTTTTTACCCGCTAGCGTGTCTTAAACGTTATTATTTTGAGAGAAGCAATATGTGAATATTATTTTATGAATATTATTTTAGGCGTAGAACAATAATGATAAACAAAACTTATAGTTTATAAAGTTTTGTTAAAATTGTTTGAAAGAACCACATCGTGAATGTTGCATTGGTACAATTTGTAACAAGACGTTCTTTTATAATCTTTGATCTTAATTTTAATAATTCTGTTTGTATTTAGTGGCTCAATTTTTTTCATTTTGTTAGTTAATTAAAACATTATTAAGATATCAATAGAGTTTGAGGTAGAAATAGAAATAATTAAAAAAAAAGGATTATTAAAGTATTAATAATGGTAGTATATCAATAATGTAATAGTATCAATCATAAAGTTCGCGAGAAATGTCGAAATTCCTATATCAGAAAAACGTGATCTTTTACTTTATAATAAACTTTCTTTCACTTTATAATTGTTGATTATTATATCAACAATTATTATAAAGTATGTAAAAATTTAAAAACTATTATATTTATAAGGAAAATATTATATTTATACTGAGAAAAATTACTGGTTAGAAATGGACCAATCAGAAAAAATTCTGAAAAAAGATGATATCAATCAGAATTCTGATTATATTAACTAGAGTTATAATAAATTTAATTAGAAAATTCTGATTTGTCCATTTTCAACCAGAATTCTTATTAATACAACCAGACTCCTTTTCCAGTGCAACAATGGGAAGAAGCGAGGGAGTTCCCTTTCTGCCGCTTTTCAGAGCAAAGGATGCGGATGGAATAATAGTCAGCGAAAGAGCCGGCTATTAACGCGGCCCGCTCTTTTGCGGCATGAGAATTTCAACGTTTGGACAATTCGACCGCAACATAGTCCACGTAGTTGCGAATGCGCGACGTCAGCTCGTTCCAAGCGGACCATTCCGTGACCTCAACTGCGATGAATCTCGTGCACAGTTACGGCTTTTCAATACGGATCTCTCCCGGGGCTTAAAAATCTTTCGAGAAAACCCCTTAAATCGGCGCCTAATGAGAGTGCGTTTAATAATTTACGCATAGCTCGGTTCTTTAGCGAAAAATAAGGACGTTTCATCGGTCGGCCATTTTTTCTTGCTAATTGAAGGAAGCAAACCCTTTTACTCGGTAGATCACGATAAGCTTCAGGGCTTGCTAACTAAACAACGAGACCAGGTTGTATAGAAGCGCAGCAGTTACGTTCCACACGTTTCCTTACCTTACCGTAGGATACTTCCTGTCTGTTAACGATTTCTCTGCCTCACACAAATACACTAACATGTACTACATTCTACGGAATAATGATACAATGAACATTATTTTGGACAAAAAGAAAAGCTTCTGCAGCATTCGATAATACGTACACATTATGTGAAAATTAAAAAATCGGAATGAAATGGTGACGTCAAACTCGTAGAAAGGAAGAGAGCTATTTGAACGCGACACGAGAGCGAGCGGTGAAATATTTACATTCCCCGCGAAGTCGCAACGATGAAGTCGTTTGTCACAGAATTTAATCGCCAACTTTCCTTGACCTATTCAGTTCCGGTAATCATGCACTGACTCTTCATTAGCGCGCATTCAATTTCAACTTATTATTTTAATTAGTATTTGTTCGAGACATGTGAAAATGTGCACGTCCCCGATGAGAGATATCCCCAGAGGAATTCGCATAAACTAAACGAGGCAAATTGTACCCGCGATGGAACTGTCCCTCCGGAAATTATTTTAACGTACGCTTTTAAATTTTACACCAGCTGGCGGAATAACGGCGTACCCGCCAAAGTTTCCATCAGACAGTCTCTAATTCCCTGGACAAGGATATTTTCCAGTGTCAACTGTCTTAATCCGCGGACAATTTACGTGTCGCCGTCTCGGTCACTCATTTCGAGTTAATATAAAAAGGTGAGTTCCAAGTAAACACTTAATTGATTAAGTGTACCTCTGAAGGAAATGCGAAAGGTTAGCCGGAACTTTGCCGTAATTAACGGAGCGCGCGTGAATCACGCCATCATGAGATTTTCCGGGAACAATGAGGTTGAAGTAGAAACATAAAAGGGCAGATGTTAGCGTCGAACAAACTTTCATTCTTTTGATCAATATAATCCAAGCGTACGCGTCAACGCATTCCTCTGCCGGATTAATAGCTCGATTCACCAGTTCTAACAACGGTACCACGTAATAACCAGCAACAAAAGCGGCGACATCGTTAAACGACTGTCGTTTGTAATAAATACTCGCAGTTTGTCGGGCAACAAGGGATTATTATCAACGGAAGCGTCCCTGACCCACGGATTTTATCGATACGCGACAAATAAAATCCGCTGGAAATAACATAAAATTTCGATGCACAAATTCCCACGTATATTTTCATAAATAAAAAAGGCCCCGAGCACGCGCGCACGACGGTATGTATCTCCCTTAACGTTTACGTGATTTTATTTTCGCCCGGATATTTCCGCATCACCTGTTTTTAATTCAGCGTAATAATCGATCGTACGTTCCATCGAGATTATTAGATTCTCACCGATATCTACGTTAATGTAATCACATGCGGATGACGTACCTATTAATCGCATTTTAAAATCCAGCGCAGTCGAGAGAAAAAAAAAGAAAAGGGACAAGAGAAAGAGAAAGAGAATTCATTAGAATCTCAATTTTGCATTTACAGCTTTAGCCGTTCCGTTGGTACGAGAAAGTAGAAAACCTGCTACGAGGGGGGGAGGGTAGTAATCCGACTGTATAATCACCGTTGCGTTGCAGATTCACCGTTGCGTCAAATGCACTTACTTGGACGTCTGTAAAACGCGACAACCAGCTTCGGTATTTTAGTCGGTCATTCGGCGGGTTTTAATCCTTCGTGAAGAGCACACAGCACTGTGCCGACCATCCGTAAAAAGAAAAATAGCCGCTGTAATTCCGGAACTTTCCAGACTGTCGGAAATCGGAAGGAAGAGAAGGATAAAGAGAGAAAGAGAGAGAGAGAGAGAGAGATATGAGTTCGAGACAGTTTCGCAAAGCCAATACCCTGCAAGAGAGGAATTATGGTACGCGATTTGGAGTGGCCTCACGTAAACGCGTTCCGTCGAACCTTCGCGATTAAATCTAAGCCCCCGCAACTTATTTGAGGCAAATAATTACTCTTCCGGCAACCGCGACCGCTGCTGCCTACAATGTATAAACTTTATTAAAGGAAGTATATAAACTTTGTACGCGCGTATACTATATATTCCTGTGATATCCCCACATCATATAGTAATTATATGCAAAGTAACAAAAACGCAAAGTGAATACGTAATCTATTTTTCATAATGTACCATCTCTGCGAATATTTGTTGTTTAATATTTGATTTGTTTCTTAATAAAATTTTCTGTCATAAAATATCGTCGCATTAATATAAATTTTGTCCATCCTTCTTATCCTCCAACACCCAATGAAATGTAAAACACCCAAAAGATCCATGTAAGTTTAAGCTATAAAACGTTAGTCGAAGAGCCATAAGATTCCTGTAACGTAGAGCTGAAGTTTTTTATGAGCATGAATTATACGTTCAGAATGTGTCATTTCAAACGGAAATCCCCCGTCGGCATGTAGGGAACTAAAAAACTTACGCGATATCGAATTACCAGATTTTCTCAGAATCGAAATGTTTCTGGATATCCTATATCCTGGAGATCCAGAATAGAACGTGAAAATTTTAGAAAGAACAATTAATCGCGTTGCCAGCGCAAATCTGATTGCCAGATTCAGATCTGCGTAGCTTTCATAAAACAGCCTAAAGAAATAATAATAAGAGATGAAATAATAATTAGAAACGCAGTAACGCGATGGAAACGGATTTTAGTCGCGCGCCGGCTGTGAAAAATGCAAATCCCATTTGGATTAAATGCTTTAAATAACTTAGCGAGCGATTGCTAAGTTTCTATGCGATATGTCAGTATACGTTAACGATCATAATATGCTAATGCGCGACGTGTAAAAGAGAAAACTGTGTACTGCACGAACTTAAATGTAATCTACATACTAACGTACTATACGCTTTATATTTTGTGCGATATATTCTATAATATTATATACTACACTGATAGATAGAAATACATGTATGTATGTGTGCGTGGATGTACGTAGATTCAATACAAAATATACAATATAGAATTAAAAATGAAACCGTATCAAAAAATCCTACATTATTTGTTCGTATTTATTCGTTAGTGCTTTTATTGGCGTTTGCGGTATTAACGATAGAAAACACGAAAAATGAGTTTTATGATTTTGCATTTTTATTGTTAGCACGATACACGTGATTTTTCTTGTTTTATCTTACGCTTTATTTTATAAATCTATCATCGATCATGCTTTTGTAACAATGCGACTAATAAAAAAATTAACACAATGTTGACGCGTTTTTTTCTTTCTTCATCTATTTCTCTCGGAATGTTATCGTTTTAAAAATAGTCCATTTAAACGCCCACTAATTTAATCCGAAAGATTATTTATCTTAACGACGTAGGAAAAATTACGAGTGTCGCGTGCACGTGCCGTTATAGCTTCATTCGGAGAAATTCATCGCAACCGGAAAAGCGCGATTTTAAAACGGCCGAATGAACATCTATTTCTACCTGTTTTCCAATTTTCATCTGAGAAGACACCGAGAGGAGATCGGATACCGCGATGAAATGGGGGAGAAGAGAACGAGCGATACAGGATGTTTCACAATATTGTAGGCCCGGGCCCGTGGCATGTATAAGAGCGGGGAGCGTAGGGGACGGCTTCGAACCCTTGTCACCACAAAACTCGACTGGAAATCGAATTCTCAGGGCATCGAATGACAATTTAGCCTCGGCTGCTTCGAGCTAGGGAGACGAAAGAGCGAATAGAGAGCTGATGGCGACTATGCGAGAGGGGAAGGAGACAAGGAGAGTGGGACGAGATAGAATAGACGGAGATAGGAAAGGCGGTACTAACAAGGAGAAAAAGAGAGGAGACCCAGTGATGTCGCCCAGTGTTCCAGAGATGTTATCATCGCGGAGGAGGGTTATACCACCACAGGAACGTAAGCGATGAAAAGGTGCCCGGGACTAACCAGACCCTAACAATCGTGTCGCGCATTCTTCTCCGAGCGGACGATCCGTTCGCTCCGATAGTTTCGACAGAGTTGCAATTTGCTCGATGCGGTTGGCTCGGCCTCCTCCTACCGGGACCGTAAAGGTTCCTCCACATCAGTAACATGACAATGAGATCCTTATCGGACCCGGTATGTTTCTTCTTCTCGCTCTCCTTCCGTTCCGCAGCAGCTGCCCGATGCGAAACGCATTTGTATACGGAGATGCACGTCGACGTCTCGTATATACATTTGAAGCCATATAGAACGCGAATCCCTCGACGTAACCAATCGTTCCGTAGCTTCGTAAAGTTTCCGTCGGATCGGAACAGATAGCATAAAATCTCGTTGAAGAATAATCGAAGATCGACAGTCTGGGAGTCGACTTGTTCAGAATTCACGAACGGCTTGTATTTATAACTCAAATGTGCAATGCTTAGTTTAATGTAGATGTGTGTGTATATAATGTAAGTTTGCTCAGAAGCGCTGATTTTTGTTTAATAGAATGTCTAAAGACATCTCGCGAGAGGGGCCATTATTATTAACTGGAGTTTAATCATTTCACAGCTTCCGCGATGCGATCGACCTGTCCTGTTCGGCATTCGTCTTAAAGACCTCCGCACACCGGTACGGCCGGACGACAATAAGACTCTTATCAGATCGGTGAGTTTCTTTCTCGGCTACCACCAGCTGCATCACTTCTTCTTGCACACGATCC
This sequence comes from Trachymyrmex cornetzi, assembly GCF_001594075.2. Lineage (NCBI taxonomy): Eukaryota > Metazoa > Arthropoda > Insecta > Hymenoptera > Formicidae > Trachymyrmex > Trachymyrmex cornetzi. The sequence goes on along the minus strand of NW_017300081.1, from coordinate 448,806 downwards.
GGCAGCGCGATTCTACCAACCGGAGGACGATGTAACCAATCTCTTTCCCTCTCTCTTTCTCCGTTTCGCAAAGTTTTCCAGTGACCCGAAATGGAGGGAGTGGATCGCTACTTCTCTCTCAGAGACAGAGGGAGAAACTATCCCCCGATAAAAAGAATGGATCTTTAATAAATAATGGGTCGAGTCGTCACACTGAGACAGGAGCCCATTGTAAAGCGTTTCTTTCGGTTCGCTTGAGACCAGCCGGAGAAACGAGAAGTTGAGGACACGCTTTCGGCAGGAGAGTGGGCTTTTATACGATTCGTACGTTTTTTCGGCTCCCTTTTGTACGACAATTCTCGGTGGATCGCGCGCTCTCGTCGGAAACAGGCATTATTTTAAAATGACATTGACCGATACAATACAATTTTCCCCAAATTTTATTATAACGAAACGGAAACATTAACATTCTTTCAGCGCGTTTAAGCAGACTATCTGTGGAATTGTAATTATCATAAAATATTTTCTGGTAATCGCAACGAATGAAAATGCTTGCGTGTACGACAAATGTATGTATTGTTATTTGTGAAGCACATACACACATATGTAGTCATTAAAAACAGATTTTAGCTTAATCGATAATGATTACATGATAATTAATAATAACGGTAGCGCCGGAAGTAGTTGAATAATACGCTTTTCCCATATGCGAAAAAGGATAATCGGTTTGTAATATGTCAGTGACAACGAGCGCATTGCACTCGGCACAATGCATGTAAAATTCAACACCGGCGCGATAATGTGAAACGCGAGATAGAAGGGGAATAACGCGTGCTGATGGACGATTTATTAAATTTTATTAGCATATCGCCGGACAGGTGAATAATTTCTTGTAACTTTTAATCGGTACCGTCGGATTATTAAATTTTCCCAATGCGATCTTAATTAAGGCAGTCCTTCTATCGAGTGGCCTTAATTAATAGCGGATAAGTTCCGCGGAGACGGCATTGTCGAATGGCCGTAATTGAAACTGGATGGGCGGTACGAAATTGGGGACATAATTGAAGGGGCAGGTGGACGAAAGTGTTAGCTCGCGTTTAGTAATTTGCGGGGGATGAAAGGAGAGGGCTTTAAGAGTCCAGGGTCCGGACCAACTTTTTTCCGGCTTCATTGAAACTTTAAAGGTCCGAGAGAAGCGGAACGGTACAACAACGACGGTAAGACACGCTTGAAGTACACCCACCTAGAAAATTCGTTATAGAGGAACAAATTTACGGTACACTTTCGCGAGACTTGGTAAGTGCATCATAACGCCTTCGTCCACCATCCCGTGCGGTTGGACGATTATTCTATGACGCGCGTTCGTTCCAGCGCAAATTTAGCTGCGGAACTGTTACCGCGAAAAAAAATAATTTAATCTTTATGGCTTGAAATTTTACTTGCATTTCGTAATGATATTTAAATTATTCAAATGAAATTGAAGAAATCGATTCTGTTAAATTATGTTAAAATTGCTGATCAACGAAAATGAATGATTTTGTCAGATCCTAGAATAATTTTGTTTAATAGAAAGAAGAGAGTTTTGTAAGTTTAAAGTGAATAGTATGATATAATTAGTAATTTTAAGATACTTAACTCTCCGTCGACAATGCATGTGAAATTTTCACCCTTTGTCTGCAACTTGAGTTTTCTAACTTCAGATTTTTATATTGCCCTGGATTGTGTAAAAATCTAAAAAAAAATCCTTACATACCTGTGTGAGAGCTTTAATGAGATTTTACTATCATAGAAGTTGAATTGTACTTTACTTATTTTTTACATATTTAAATTTGTCTATCAGAATTCACAATAAAAAAATCGACCTGTCCCTTTGAAGATCAACATTGCCAGCGGAGGGTTAAAAACACAATAAAAGTCAAAGAGACAAGAATGATGTACAGTTATAACCTTCACGTTTTATCATATATCCTAGATTATTATCATACATCTTGGTAAAAATAAATAATAAAATCTTTTATCAGAATGTGTCATATCCTGACAAAGACAGGATAAATATAACTACGTATAGAGGCAAAAGTTGAGTAACGTGAAGTACGCGGCTTCAATCTTCTCAAAAATAAAACTCCCCTTAACTTCCAATGAGCGTAATACAACGCGATCACAATCCGAATCTTTGTTTTAGCCGACATAAAATTTGCGTTAACGCGTGCTCTTTACGACCGCAATCATGGGTGCTTGTGCCGAGGAGCAGCGCTGACTGCGGCATGGCACGGCAAGAAATTGTCGAAACACTGTAATTTACCGACGATAAATTTCTTCGAAAGTCGACCGTGGCCGGGATGCGATCTCGCGATCGGTTCGCGCCGGGATCCGGAACGCGTTTTAGAAAAGAGGAAAAAAAAAAGGAGGGAACAAGACCGATAATAAGGACGCGGATGTATTGTATGAAAGAGAGAGGGATGAGTAATCGATAAAAAAATACGGAGTACAAAGTTAATTGTACGGATAATGTCGGGCACATGAACGATTTTTCGAGCAGCCTCGAATCGTGCGACGGTCTCCTTTATTCTCGTTAACCTCGGCAATTCCTTCGATATCTTCTGCTCTCATTATCCTGATGGTGCACGTGCACGATCTACGTGAAAGCCCGAGATCGTTTACTCTTTTACGTTGTAAGCGCAGCGAGTAACGGATATTCCGCTTCTTCGCGATCGAGTGGCGATGACGACAACAACAACGATAGCGATGCCAAGACTTTTTCCAGCGGAAATTAGTTGCCGATCGTTGTCGACCGAAAGGGTGTCGCCGCTGTAACCGGTAACGATCGTCTGGCTTGTGAAAGATACACGGTATCACCGTTCGGAAATGCGGGACTCTCTGGCGCGTCGCTTTTGACTAATCGATGCGGGAGTCTGCGACACGAGACTTTGCGAAACACCGGGGTAATGAAAGCCGCCGTCGTTCCTGGAGAGTCTATCGTAATCGCGTCAACGATTCGACGGGAGAAGTTTCGACGGCTAGAAAAAAAGACTTCTAGAAACGAAGCGATCGTGAACGACGACGCTTAAGGAGATACTCCAGTATTTTTAACATAATATAAGGATTTTATCAAATATTGAGAATAAGTTCGTGATTAATATGTAGGCATTTCTAAATCTTTTCTAATTCTTTTCTTTCTTCTGATTTTTTAACTGTTTTTAAAGTTTTCTTTGAATAATTTTCTAAAATACCTAACTTAAATTCTTATAAGAAAAAGGGGTTTGAATTTAATTGTAAACAAGCTAAAAGAATTTTAAAGAGTTATACCGAAAAAAAAAAATATTTAATTTTAAGATATTAAAACGTTTCATTCTTGTCTTCGTTTTTTTAAACACACACAAACACTTACAGATGTTTTAGTTTTAAACTTTTTTAAAAAACAAAATTTTTTAGTAAAACACTATTGTGATTTTTAAATCCAAACACACAATGGAAAATTTCCTTTAAGGAAATCCTAAAGTTATCTGTTTAACAGATTATTTAAAAAAAATATTTTTTTAACTGCCTTTACCGAGGCCTTTACACACATATTTAAAAACCCTTTTCCACAATTAAAGCACAAACGATAATATGTATAATCCAAAACTGGTTGATTTTATGCCAAAAACAAAAAAAAAGTTGGAAAATTACATCGACTTCCGGCATCGACCTGTAGTAACACATTTGCTTTATACAGAAATTAATTTTGTACTTTGTACGTATAAAACAATCTTAATTTGGACTAGAGATTACATGAACAAACACAATATTGAGTTGCCAGATATCTAATATAAAAGATTAATTAGTTAGAAAATTTGTTCAAATGTGTGCGCGCAATACTGATGTCGTAGTATGTAGTAATGTGTCAATGACACGTATATCGTATGTAGGTCCTTTCGAATCGATAAAACAGACAACTTTAGGAACCTTTTAATCGAACGTTGCGCAAAATGCGCGACGTTATACGTATTTATGGAGGAGATTGCTCTATCGCAATTTTCGCGGTGCGCGCTTTTACCTATTACATTCGTGTACTTGCGTGTACTTGCGAATGTGTCGCTGTGACCTCGTCAGCAGTGCGTGTGTTCGCGCGTATGCATATGCGACCAACCTATACGTGTATATAAATCGGAATCAGTATAGCGTAACCGTCGAGTGAAACTGGTTCCACGGAATCAATGGGTCTCTCTCTCTCGCGCTATCTGATCCACGGCACCTAGTACGTGTCGCCTACTGTACAGATAACCGCATTAATGGCGTCCCGCGGAATGTGACCCGCTGTGATTTACGGGAAACCGAGGGACCGAGCGGCTTTCTTTTTGTTTCGCCGCGACCGTCGTCGCAGAGAGAAACAGCTTCGTCGAAAATTGACTCGATCGGCGAAACGATACGGAGATAAATGCGCCGGCCGTCCCCGTGTAACCTGCTCTCGACGCCCGCTATAAAGGCCGGATTGCACGTCCCATGCGGCGATCGCTTGCGGAAAATTATGGTCGGGTAGCGAGTGTCACCGCAAGACAGTCCTCTCTTGGCTGATAAGTACAAATCTAAAGACATCTCTTCTACGACACTGCACCATTCTAAAAGCGCGGCTATAAATGATCGATGTTCTTAAAATAAGTATAAATTACTTCGTTAAGTTTTGACCAGTTTCCTATCGATCGACTTGGATTAGTTGCTGACTCTGTGAATGCTGAAATAAAATATGATAGTGTCTCGTAATATAATTATAATTCAGGATAGAAATATCACTGTAATTTAAAGTGGCTAAAAAAATCGATGAAAAGATTATAAATATCCTGAAATTAGGATTATTATTAATTCTTCATTGGCAAATGTAATCTCCGGCTTCGTTTATTTCGCAGCTTCCAATGTTGTTTAACAGAGAAAAATGTTTCATGATATATGTATGTATATATATTATATTTACTACTATTTTACCCATTTTATTACATTGATCAATAAGACAGGTGTAAAATTCCTGTGGATGCACAATAGAAGAATTTGGACTCAATTTAACTGACCGTTTCAGTATGTTAGAGGAAGGTCACCGATACCGACATACCACTTTGTTTTTAGACAATATTTCTTAAACAAAAGGTAAAAATATAACTTCAAAAACATAAATACAAAGTAAAAAGTGTCTTCTATCGGATAGTATGAGCAATTTGTATAATGGCTACGTTCGGAAACGTTGCTCGGATGCTTCCGATGCCTCGGATTCATCATCTGTCCTTGTTTAACATATAATGATAAACAAGGACAGATGATGAATCCGAGGCATCGGAGGCATCCGAGCGACGTTCCCGAACGCAGCCAATACTGTTTGCAATTTTGCAATAATTAAGTTTTTCGTAAGTTATGCAAAAATGAGCGTCTGACAAAATGGGCTCCAAAACTCATATAGTAGGCAATAATACTAACATTCCTATTTTATAAATAAAGATATATCCTATTCTCTGTAAAGAAAACTAATTTATGAAACTATAAACATTTAAAATGACATAATATCATCAATAATACAGGCACTATTATTTTAATTACGCAATTTGCAAAAGAACCGTAAGAATTTTCTTTTCGGATTCACAGAATTGGTTTTTAGCTGATTCGGTATAGAAATAAGAGCCACAAATATATGAATTATGAGTTTGTACTTTTTTAATTAGCTAAACAGATCATGATTTTATTAGTATTAATAAAGTGCAATAGTTAGTTTCTGAGAAATAAGACGGTGTCACTTTAGGAGACCTATGTCAGTATCGGCGACTTTCCTCTATTGTTATTATACGCAGAAGGTGCATTTGGGCCCAAATTTGATTGGTTGTTTCCAGTATTACTATCGCCATTATGCGTACTATTATACTCGTCTTACTATATCATGACACTGATTAGATAAAATGAATAGCCAATTCTACTTTTCTGAAAATTCACCTCTTACCATAGGAAATTAATATGCCATCGCGACGGCACGACATGACTGATCACAAAGCCGTAATGAGAGAATCGTAGTCGTAGAAACGAGAAAAATGAGAGTTATAGCAGATCGTAATGCGTTGAAGAACCACATTTATCTTTTTGGCAAGGTCCTTTTACTACGCCGTTAAAACGACGCTGTTTGGCTACTCGAGAGAAGGAAAGGAGAGCATTAGGAGCTGTGCTTCTCCATAAAGATAAAAAAGAACGTACTTAACTACACCCCGTCGGACTTTACATCCCACGACACGTGTAACGTATGACACGACGGGACGATCACAGGGAGAAATTCCGGAGAACAATGATATCCGCCTCCGTCTCGCAATCCCGCTCGCAGTATGCGCTCGCAGCATGTATCTGCATGCAGCTCCGGAGTAAGCGATAGCCGAACGTTAACGCGATACGATACCGTCGTATGTCCAGCCGGCTGATGTCCAGAATGCGCGCTTTATGTCGTTCAGTAACGCGATCGTCGCTATCCATCCGTATGATTCGCGCGTTTCACCTTTTGATTTCCTCTTTGGCATTCACGGCCAGCATTCAACGACGAAGATAAATCGAAGCCTTTGAGAAAAATCGCTAACCCAGTCAGCCCCGGCGAGAGCTTCCCCCAACAAATTTTATCTTGCTACCCGAGCCACGAATACCGATCGACCTCTACCTCCTCCGATACTAATGAAACTAATCTCGTTAGCGACTCCCTTTATCACCTCTTCCCCGATAGCAACGCTCATGTGGCCCCCTGGCTGATGGAGTTCACGCAAAGCAATAACAGTCCACAACATAAATTTCATGCGGGCATGTGACCCGTGGCTGGGAATATCTGTTTGTAATCGAATCAAAGAGTGATGTTATATGTATGGAAAAATGCTGATGGCGTTTCGTTGCATCGTATAATTAAAAAAAGGCGAACGTATTAGTCCCTTTGCACCTTATATTTGAGATTTTACGAGGCCAACTGGTGCGAGAAAAAAATAGCAATTGAAAGTGATGATGCACTAGAGAAATCTACGAAACGAACGCAAATGTTGAGATACAGTTAAACCGACCATTACTACAACAGAAAAAAAAAAGAAATAAATCGATGACTTATATGGCTAAGGCGAGTGAATGGAACGGATAAAAGATAAGAATTTATTCGATATAGAAACCCTCGTATATTTCTGCATGAATTTAACTTTCAATGCTGTAAATACGAGAAAAATTTGAAATCGTGCACTGAAACAAACGTATACAATAATTCTAACTAATGTAACAATAAGAAAGAATTTTTTTTTTCTTATGAATGTATACTAACGTTGGTAAAAGTTAATTTCTATGCTATATTTATCATGGCTTTCCTTCTAGAGAAGATTGCAGCTGTACATTCGCGTAAAAATGTAAAACTGCAACGTCGCTGCACGGCATAAGAATAAAGATACTGTCTAAGAACGTAGCTTGCATGCGACGACAGGGCTGGGTAAAATATCTTCTCTGTGGGATAGATCCTGACACGACAGTTTCTCTCGACCGACGAGACCTTGACCGACACGATGAAACGCTAATTACGTTCTCGTTCGTGTGCTGAATACCGGTCGCTTGACTCAATGCTGCCCACGTAGGAAGCTGAAAAGGCGACTATCTGCGCGTCGTAGTCCAAAGAACGTCCGCGCGGCTTCGCGCGACGTGAAAGGAAGTCCTCTAAATCATCCGGAGCTTCGGCGGTCTAAGAAACTCTAAGGGACGAGTGCCTAGGTATTACCTCGTGGAATTTCGCACCCGCGCGGATTTCCGCGTTCGCGAAAAGAAACACCGCTTCTCGAAATTTTACGCTTCGCATCGTACATTAACGACAAACAGATATCTGAAATAGGGTAACTCCGGCAAATACGCCGCGCTGGGATTTACGTCATAGAAGTCAGAAAAAATAGGAGTGGGGGTAATTTTTCCGCGACTACTCTGTTACATGCCTTTATGTTATATTAGTATTGCGTTATGATTTCAGCTTCTTATTGTTAATATTAATGAAATTATTGTGAATTGAATCGATTTGTTACCGTAATAAGTAACGCCATCATAAATTATAATCTACATAAAATGATTACTGTAGGACGTGTAAAAGACTTAGTGGTTATTTCGTGATACATACGTGTAGTGGAATAGTAAAGCATGTTGTGTAGCAAAATACAAGTGCTTTGCTTTCGTATTCTTTGTTTAGTTTGGTGTCTTGTATATCCCACCTGTTTGGGATATACGGCATTTTTAGCG
>NW_017300081.1:397132-440387 GCF_001594075.2 Trachymyrmex cornetzi | reverse complement strand
CCCTCTATGAGTAGCCATATATCCAACCCCTATGGGATATACGGCAAAAATGTAAGGTTTCACAAAGTTTATTTTTTAATATGAAAAATAAATATTTCGGATTTCTAATATTTTTTTCATAGTAGTAAACAGTACAAAGTTTTTGCTGATATAGTTCGTTTACTATAAACATAGTAAATAATACTTAATAAATTAAGTTTTTGATAGGTTCGGCATATATACCGGAGTTACCCTATAGTGCCGTCTATACGTTGTTACGTCGTGATAACTGGATTTAGCGCGAGGTGCTCAATGTGAGAGTCGACTCGTAACGCGATAAATATACGGGTATTTTCATTATCGAACGTCGACAGCTCGCCGCTCGTAAAGTTTTCAGTCAGCGCGAGCAAGATCGGATGATTTTTACGCAGTATTTTTTTCCTCCCTCGTCCCTTCAGCGCCATTCACCCTCGTTTCGTGCCGAGTGAAGTATTCTCGTCCGTGGAACCTTTTTGCGGGGAACAAACGTCGTTACTCACCTGTACACGCACGTGAATTTGTGCAGGTATACCTATGCATATACGCATATATCTACAAAACGTAACACAAGCGCGAGCGCGCGCCAACTCGCTGTAAATTTGCCTAACAATATGAACGGATATTTCGTCTATATTCCCCGCTTAGGGCAAGAAATATGGTCGTGCGGTCTGCCACGCCTAACTTATTCTTCCCTTAAAGCCGCTGTCATTTCTCCAACTGGCTCGAGAGGGACTTCGATCCCTCTCGGCTTCTCCACCTACTCGGCCAGCCTTTCTAATTACAGGCCGCCGCATTTTTCTTTGACCCGTCGATGCGTCCCCCGTCGAGGGTGGCTTTTGCCAGGAAGAAACAAAAATTACAGATTCCGAGCGCCACTTAATTTCCAAGCGCGTCCTGACGCAATTTTTTGGACTATTTAAAAAAAAAAAGGGAAAAAAAAGAACGGATAAAGAGAAGCTTCCTACATGTAATCTCATAATGCGTTTCCTTCTTCGTCCTGCACTCTGCAATTTGGTCTAGATATATAGAGTTTTGAGATCAAACGTCGGACCGGTGGCGGTGGAAATTCCTCTACCAACGACACTCTCTTATTTGCCGCCGGATGTATTTTACGAATCCCTCAGTCAGTCGGCATTCGTTCCGAAAAAATACAGCTGCTCGTTGGAAGATTGTAAGATACCGTCAGAATGTTTAAAAATAAATTAGGAATACAGAAGTGTCGCTATCTCGAAATCTTATCTCAAATACTCCGTATTGTAACACGAAAATAATTAAATACGAATAAATGTATCTTCGATCTCTCGTGTTGCACGTTCGGGTGAGAATTCTGTCGATTTTTCGGTGTGATCGGTTTCTTAGTGTAGAATTTATCGCTTGTTCCATTCGCTATTACGTACACGTGGAATTACTCGAAGCTCTTCCCGGCGTATATACGCGAAATAAAATTCCTTTGAAATGTGATTCGTTTGCATGACTTTATTGGATGAGCTGCCGGCAATATTGAATCGCATGAATATTTAAAGATACGTCCGCATCCGTCGGGCGAATTTCCCTTAAATTATTATCCTTTTAGCTCCATTAAACGTACTTTTAGACGGCCGCCCGATGAGTCGTCGCAACTTTTCTCGCTGCTTTTAAATAGCCCACTTCTATTTATTATTCTCACTCCGTCGCTTGAAATTTTTCGCATTAATTATTCATCGGCGTTAATTCGGCTTGGCTACATCAAACACCGCAAGGGGGATCCACCAGTATGCCTTTAATCTCTTTTACACCGATCCACTTTCGAACGTTAATTCGTGAATGATGAAACGAGCCGACCCGGCTTAATGAAAGTACTCAATTAAATTTCTTTCTTTTTTTCAACAATCGAAATGTCAATTATGGGGCGACGATTTTCTACGAGACGATCGTTGAAATACACAAAAATGTAAACTTTATTATAACTGTAATACGCATCTGGCATAATTATATGCGTTATTAATGAACGTGGACTGTCTGTCCACAAATGATCCGCAAGTTACACATCGTTGTTATAAACTTCATCGAATAGAGCTGAAACGTGGATTGACTGAGGGTTCAGAAATGTTGGCGGAACCGTTTTCTTTCTCAAAAGCACTTAAAAATATTATTCCGCCCCGCCTAGACCCGTCCCGGGGTTACCTAAATATCCTGCCTACCTTAACTGCGGTCTACGTCCAAAGTATAGTCTAGCCACATGAGGGATGTTCGCTAAGTAGCCTACCGGCCATCATGCTCCATCTTTTTTCGTTAATTACATTGGGCAGGCGAACACGCTTCTCACCTGTTGCAAAGAAATAAATATATTGCGGTCCCTACATGACGATTCATCTAATCTCATAAAGTACGGTAGATAAGCATCGCGTCTGTCGCGCACTCATTCTTTATTTTCCGGAAGGAAAAATCTTCAAAAAATGGAAATTAACGTGTTACGGCACGCAACGAAAAGCGGGGCTCCCAATAATAGAAATTCATTGAGCATCGATCTTTGAAAGGTATAACAATCATAGAAAGGTTATATATATAGGTATAATAATCGCTAACAGATATTCATATAATGAAAATTTTTGTAGTACATTCAAAATATTTAATTCTTTTTTAAAAACGCTAAATATGGCATCTATTTAATTTAACTCGTTAACATATTAAGAATTTTAAGCATGATCGTATATGTGAATACATCAAATACGATAAAGAAATTAAGCCAAGATCGGTAAATTTTGAATGTCACAAATAATACATTATATGTTCTTATATTAAATCAATTTATTCCAAATATAATTGCGAGCCGATAACATTCGGTTTCAACGCAATTATTCTAAAACGCTAATAATCCCCCCTAAATTAAATTAGAAAGAAAGAAAGAAAGAAATTTATTCAGAATGATTGTGTTGAAACCGAATGTTATCGACTCACAATTATATCTGGAATAAATTGATTCAATAAAAGAATATATAATGTACTATTTGTAACATCCAAAATTTAACTCATTAATTTTTTTGCTAAAAGCTTTATGTAAATTTCTTCTTAGATAATATTCAAATCAAATGACTAGTTAAATCTTTATTTAAATTTCTTCTTGAAGAATATCTCTTTCATATTTAGAACAGTCAAATGAATAGTAAGTAATAAATAGAAATCTTCTATTTCCTAAATTAATTTACATCGCCTAAATGTCTATAATATCACAAAATGTTATTTAAAATGCATAAGCTCAGTTTAATTATCCCTATACTTCCTGTAGTAATTAAATTATTTATCCGATCGTCTATTATTATCGTATCGAAAGACGATTGAATCGCCGGATATCGAGCCAATTTCCTTCCCACACAATTGAATATCCTCCGCGTAAAATTTATTATTTCTGGCACTAAAAAGAGGTCAGAGATGTTCGGTGTTATTTATCAGCGCGTCTGTTTATTGAACAGTGACCGTATAAAACTCCCCTTTATCAGCGATCGCAATTCAAACGAATCCTCTCCACCCTCCGTTTCTGATGGATTATGACGCAAATGCAGGACACGAGCAGGACGCGGTGACACAGTGACACCGGCGCTTTGATATTAATCGCATAGACCGAGAGAATCTAATTAAACTTTTACGGACGGATACGAATAGGTAGAAGGTGGAACCATCAAATCTTTCCTAATCTCGAAATCTCCTCCTTTAAGTCCCGGTTTAGAGACTACTATCCCCTTTTTTCCCCTCTTGTCCATCCACCCGTCCGTTCTCTCCCGTTACAATTCAAGCAAGCCTGGCCTCACGTTCCTTCATGTTTCCTCTTCTTTCCCTCCACATCAATCCATCTATCTCTCACGTCTTGCGTCTACACTATACGCAAGCCGTCTATGCATCTCTCCGTCTCCCTCGGCTGGATAGGTGTATCAGATTTCCGATGGCCGTGGCACACGTACTTCGGCTGAAGGTAGATTAGATTTTAATAATGCAATTTGGGTTTACGGCGGCGGCGGCGTCGACGGCGGAGAGGACGAAGCGAGGCCGTGCGCCCCGTTCGACTGTAAAACGAGCCGGTTTTCGCCCCGAGGAGGTAAACCAGCCTGGACTGGTAATTGTTGGAATTTGATTGGACCCGAATAGGGCGCGGCACGCGGCACCGCTCCGCGCATTCTACCTATAACTTCGCGTCCTCCGGCTATCTGCCAGTTCGCATGCGATTGCTGATTTGAGGGGCTTTCTCTAGAAATTGATAACAGGGCCGAGATTGTCGTCGTACGGGTCGTGTTAAGATATGGAGTCCCTTTTGTTTCAAGAGAAACCTCAGGAGATTGACCTTAAATATAATGCACCCATCTCGAATTCAATCACCGAAAGGATACGCTTTAGATTACCTAATAACTCAATTTATATCGCTGAGACTCATAAAAAATAAATTCCACGGTGCACTTCTACATGGCTACTAAAATCTTTTACTGGCATATAAAAGCAAAATTTTTACTATTAGGCTAATAATTAATAAAATTGATTTTTCATATAAAAATATTCTTCAATTCTTTCATTAATTTCATATCAAAAATCAGACTTATTTATCTCAGAATAACGTATTACAATTTTTTTTTCCTTCATTCATTTGATAAATCAATTATTCCATACTACGGAAACTTTGCTTAATATTGAAGCTTTTCAATATAAATAACAATATCCTATATATATAGTATTAAAAAAAACATTTGTATGGTTTTAAGGTGAGATTATTAAAATAGAAAAAAAGATTCCAAAATATTTTTAATTCAAAAGGATTTAGTTTTTAGAAAAACTATTTTTTATTTATGGATTTCATATAAAAACCTATATTTATACTCTCGTAGTGCGCTTCACTAAAGCTGAACTAGTTCAAAGACATGAAATAAAAAAATATGTATTAATAACGGAGTTCTTTGATCTTTTAATATTCGACTACTCGATATTTCGAGCAAAAAAATAAGAGAACTTCCATGTTTTCTAAATACATGTTCTAAACAAAAATACGCGCAATACTGAATTTCATATTGACAGTTTGATAATTTGCCATGTCAAATGTAATTACGACCTTTAAAAATTTATTTTTAGAGATACAGACGTGAATAATGACCCAGTACTGTAAATAACGAGCACTATAAATAATCATGTGATAGTCACGGAGAAAATGCATTACAGTTTACTTTAAAAACACTGAAAGAGTAATAATAGCCACTCGATTGTGTCAATGAAGAAAAAATACAGGTATACTTAAGCTTGAGTCGTCAATAACTTGATATAGCTTTATGTACCCTACTATATAACTGTAATGGATATACTTTTCGTTTTGAGAGTCACTCACTCAATATTATATCGCCAGTTGTTCGTAGATCGGGTATGACGAAACTGACTCTTCGACTTCGAGGAAGGCATTTAACACCTGACGGATACGAGAAGAACGCAAGGCATGTGTAATGTCATATCGACGATAAGCGGTGAGTCAATGCTATACGAGGTAATCCGAGTACCAAGTAAAAATAGGTGCGGCAATCGTGCCTCGGAAGTCCGAGTGATCTAAAGAAAGATTTCTTCCCCTTAGCGCGGATTGGGTTCTCGGCGCGTTAACTGGGATCGAAAGACTGGTACTACGAAGAGCAAAGGTTTTGTGGCAAACACGTCGGGCGAGAGAACCGCAAGGTGAACGATAGAGAAGGAGTGAGGGGACTGAAACGAGTGAGAGAGCTAAACGGAAGAAAAAGATCCGCGCGGGTGTGGGAGAACGAGAAAGAGACCGAGAGAGGCGCAAGTGCGGTAGCACCAACGGCCAGATAATTTATTATAGCATTACTCACCGGCGGACACCTCAATGGCCAATGGGCAAACCACGTGTACCTGCGCCTGATGCCTTCTCTCTCTTTCTCTCTCTTTCTTTGATGTAGTTGATATTATTTAGTTCCTCTCTCATGAGAAACATCGAGATGCAGCGTTGGAAAGTGACGGTAGATGCGGCTTGATCGTGACCTCAGATCCAGCAAAATATGTATAGATGATTCGAGTATGTATAGATGTATCCGATAGACCGGTTTCGTGTCACGTACTATCGCAATTCGTCCCGACAAATTTGCGGTTACCGAAATACATCGCGGATTTTCGGATCACGGCATTTTCGGATTTCTGCATAAATGCCAGGTTGCATGCTCGCGATGTGTAAACGCTTGGAATCGTAAACAACTAGAAACGGGCCCACTATCAATTTTACGCCTATTTCTATACTTTTTAGAAGTATCATTAGAAGAAATAATTTAGTCATATTTGTTGATTCAAAAAAAGTAAAGAGAGATAAATTAAACGCTGAAAAAATTGCTAAGCTTTTCAGTACAGAAACTTAGTTTCCACGGAAGAAACGATTTTACTAAAGTATCTAAAAATTTAATTATAAATACAGATCTGAAAATAATTTCGTTAGAACGATTAAAAGTCGAAAACTCAAGTATGATAAGCCATACTGCAAAAAAAATTGACACTCCAACAACCAGCTTGGACATTTTACATAATTATTTCAATAGTCTATCAAAATTATTTTCAGATCTATAAATACCTAAATTATTAGATACTTTAGTAAAACCATTTTTTTTCGTGTAAGTATAAAATAATAATCAGTTAATGTATAACTTACAGTAAACATGCTTTTCTTTTTTCCGAAAAACTCACCGCTGAGAATTATGTTGTCCTTCTGTCATTCATTGCTAAGATGTATTCACGGAGCATCGATCGATCGCGACAGGATAAGCTACATCGTGTCGGAAACAACGATCGTTCCTCGGACTCGTAGCCGCGTGGGGTGTCTCGAGGAACAGTTTACGATCGACCGAGCGATTTTCTATTTGTTTCTAAAAAAAGAGAAGTCGTAAACGGCAGCTACTCGCGCTCGCCACCGTAAAGTGGCCAGTTGGCGAAGGGCTGAAAGGGAGGGTTACACGGGCCATCAAGGTTGCACAATCTGTCATAGAAGTTTGGTAGGAGGGGTGGGGTGGGATAAGAGGGGGGGAGGGGCCGGCAACCTGTTGCTTCATTGTTACTCCGAGAACGTGCACATGGTGCCGCGCGTATATAAACTGCCTTTCTCTCGCGCCTCCACATGCCGGCGTCGTTACGGTGGTACCGTCGTATTGCACCGGGCTGCGCGATTTCGAGCGACTTGTTTTCGTACACCGTCGCGCGATAGGCTGTTTGTCATCGCCACGAGAGCAGTTAATTTCACGTTTTTCCTCCGCGGCCACGAGCGAAAGCGTGGCTTTAATAAAGTTTCTACCTCGTTAGAAATAACAGACCGACAACGTATCTCTGTCGCGACCACGAGATAAATGACTTTTCTGTAAAATATTCGCAAAATACCTCACATACTTGCACTGACAAAAATTAATCATTGTTATTGTATTAAATGTACTCTATCTTAAAAAGGATGAACAAACAAAAAATTTTAGAAAATTACTATATGCTACAAAATTTAGACTTTATTATAACATAATTACATTTATAGATTTATTAAATTCGAAGCTATAAGTAAATAAAAATAAAAATATATTTTCTTTTTGATATAATAAAGTAGTATAAAATAAAGTTATTAATAATTCATCTTCGAAAGAAATCACAACGAATCAATACTTTATTTTAAAAAAAGAAGAAATATTACGTGCAATTTAATACACATATGTAAAAAGTTAAAGTTAAATATAAATGACGAAAATACAATAAACGATGAGTCTTCTGAATACAAAATCTCTTCAAAAAGAGAAATCATGTATTCTTGCATATTCAAAACTAAAAAATAGTATACAGTAAGAGCGAAATTACTGAGTTGTATTTTGTACATGCAAATGTAGAACATTCATTCATTTAACTCCATTTTTATGTACGAATAATATTACCTTTACTGCAAGATATTCAGAGATATATGCTTAATATATATTTAAAAAAAGAGGCGAGTATTATATTTCTTACGTTTTGTGAATTATAATTTATAATTACCGAGCACCGAGATTTTTTGAAGTATCCAATTTTTTAACTGTAAATTATTTTGTATCACACTGAGAAAAATTTCCGGGCTTTATCCGTTCAAAAAGTAACAAACAGATATTTTCGATTGATTTTGATCGGATTTATAAGACTATCCGATCAAATTTATCAGATAGTCCTATAAATTTGATAAATTTGATCGGATAGTCTTATAAATCCGATCAAAATCAATCGGAAATATCCGTTTGTTACTTTTTGAACGGACATTTTTCTCAGTGATTGGATGTATAAAAATGTAGCTTCGACTGATATTAAATCTTTCTCATGCGTAACTAAGTTTTATGACACTTCGTAGGGTAGTATCTAAGAAGAAACTCTGATAATATTCAAGCACTTTGATGAAACATTATACTCAGAGATGTGAAAGTAGCCAATTTCATGGTGCGCTGAGCACAGTAAGGGCACGGATCATAGGTAAGCTGCGATATAACGGAATAAAAAGGATTTGACATTGTCATCCGTTATAAATAGGTCGACTTATGCGTATTACATATTAACGTATCTTTAAAATACGCACGTCGCACGAATTACTCAAATTACACGGTTTACTTAGACACGAAAATGATCGAAAATCGCGCGCATCGAAAGGGATAAACGGCTAATCCTGCGCGTTCGCATTACGAAGGAGGAAACATTCGTACAACTAATTTTCCGTCGATCCTGCCGTCGGGAGCATCGAACCGTGAATCCTTACCAAATTGGCTCCCAGGAGTCTAAGACTTTAATCAGGGTGCACGTCGAGCTCCACCGAGCGCGCGCGGGCGCGTTTTGCGAGTAGTCGATTATTTCGTCGATTAAATCCCGGGGTATATCGATCGGTAACTTTACTACCTTTTATGATCCCAGCGCGGCACTGAATTATAAAGTTTTCAACTTTTTCGTTTATTGCTAATAATGCATGTTCTTACGAAGGAGGAAAAATAATAGAAGGTAAGACGTGCGCGCGCGTGCGGGTCGTTATGATACCGCTAGTTTGCAGCGCGAGAGAGGCACCGTTGACTCGGATTAAATCCTCTTATATACGAAAGCAGTAAGGCGTAGCAAGGCGTGCTTTTAAGGTGCATGTTACCTAATAGAAGGCCCTTACTTCTCCCGGGAGAAACTTGCCTACTCGTGTACTTAAGAATTTAATAAACGATATCACCACCGGACTGCCAAACACACGGGCTAAGACTTCTACATGGCGCAGGTTATTACCCACGTATGCGCGCGCTCCCGTCTCTAGACCCGAACCTAACTGGCGGAGTTTAAGGACTTGTGCCATTAACCATAGTCGGGGCTTTCAGGTTCCACCAGACTCGCTTGCTTACAGGGAATAGGCGAGGGAAGAACCGAAAGGGTCCTGATATTCACATAATTTGGATCCAGTTAACACACGATTGCCTTCTCCAGAGAAAGAGAGAAAGAGAGATCGCCTGACTTCTTCGCTACCTGTCTTCCTATTTTCCACACTAACGACCTTAATCAACCTACACCCCGAGTTTGCTTGGTTGAATACATCGAATAAAACTGCTATCGATTTGTCTCCTGTGTGAACAACACTAACACATATCCGATATAGCTCGCATTTCGCGCGCATGAGAGTTATTGATAGTTTTATTTAGTCTACGCAGCACTCGGTCTGCTACCTTCCCGAAATTTTGTCAGCGCGACGAACCCTTCTGAAACTGCAACATTTTGCGGTACTCTGAATTGTTGTCGAGTGCAAATGCAAACACAACGAGAAAGAGCGAAAATATAAAAATATGAGAGGCACGGGAAATTGAAATAAAAACAATAGCGAGAGCTATCGAAATTTTCTAAATATAATATTTAAAACGATATTATCATTTTAATACTTAATATGGCGTAATAATGTTTAATATTTAACATAGCGTAACTTAATTGTACGCTGTCAAATTCATAATGTTAAATTATGCTCCATTTGAGTTCTTTTAGTCATTTATATAGGTCACCACTGTTTCTACTCAATATGTAGGTATCGTTAATTTAACTAAAACAATGGAGTTAACTCAAGAAAATGTATTAAATATGACTCAAATTTCGTTTATTATTTACTAAATGTTTACGTTAATATAAACTTTGTTTACTTTGAAACTAACCACAGGAATGGGGTCGGATTTACATTCCGACATACATGGAAGTTAAAAATAACAAAGTCTTGCTTAATTCGAAAGATTGGATTGCCTTTTGATATCTAACAGTGTATGTAACAGCTATATTTTCACATTTTTCAGTTATAAGTGACTATAAAGTCATTACCATGTCTATGAAATGCGATTAAACAAAGAATGCAGCAACGTCCGGAATATATGTGGCACGGATATGCGAGCAATGGTACTCGTAAAATTATCAAGCTGTTTGCTCGCGGTGACTCATTCCGTGCGTATGTTTTAGAATTGAATAAGCGGTCTAATAAACATTATCTCCGCTCGAGTGGCAAACAAACGGGTTTAGACTTAAAGCCGAGTGCATTGCTCACGTTCGTTTAGCTCGCGGTCTAACAGATAATATTTAAAGATTTCTTTTGGCAATCCGCTGAAGATTTTTACACTCTGTGAACTATAGTTTATTAAGGAACAATACGGCAAAATAGCGAGTCTAAATATTAGAATCTAAATATAATACCACAAAATATTAACGCGTAAATACGTGTCACGTTTGAAAGCCGATCCACACTGTTTGAACAAATAAAGAAAATTCGATTTGCGTATACAAACTAAATTTATTCGATTGTTCATCTTAGATTTTATTATTTTTTTTTCTTAATAAAAACAAATATTTTTTGTTATGTTAAAAAACATGTGTCGAGTGGAACCAACTAAAATAATTTTTTTTTTTGGTTTTATTTTCTTTTCAAGTTCGACTGTATATTCTTAAACTATGGTACAATACTGTTTGAAAAACACAAATAAAATATTATTGATAAAATTTATTACTTTTAAATCTTGTTAGATGTAAACACAAGTTAAACATTTTTTTCAGAAAATACTATTTTTTAAAATTATTTCCAAGATTACCATCATATTCATATGTTCCAATTACGGGTTAACTTTCTTCCTGTATGAGATTAACATCAGAAGCAAAATTTCCGCTCGTTCTTTCGGTTTTAGGTATCTTAGCGTTTGTTCAAGTAGTGTGAATCCACCTTAAATTGAGCGAGCATAACTGCATTCCGCCTACGGGAAGTAGCACGCTTGATTTTGCAGCTTCAGCCAAGCAACTGTGCGTCGCTACCGTAACCGCATCATGTCGCATAAAGTCCTCTATATCTTGTGTATATGTTTGACGCTTTAAATAAACCTCTGTTTATACCGTAAATGTCGCATCTCCATTTTACAAATAAACAAAGTTTATTTTAGTTCAAATATTCAAATAAAAATATGCCTTAAAATAAAAATATTTTATAAATAATATAATCATACTTAAAAAAAAAACAAATAAATTTTATTTTAATTTTATTGTATTTTTTGCACAAGAAATTTTTTTTATATTTGTATATTGGTAAACTAAATAATATGAAAATTATTATATATCAGTGTTAATTCTTTTACGTTCATTCAAATACAGTTTTATACAAAATAACATGACATATTAATAAATAGTTATGTATATCAAAGAGATTTGCAATTCATATGTGAGTTTTGGCTGGTGAGTATAATGTACGTGTGGCGACTCTAAAATTTTCTACACAATTTCATTCTTCATTGTTACATTGTAATATTTGGTTTAATATCTTCTGCCTGAAAGCTATCGTTTATACTTTCTTTGCTTGTGGGACTGAAATTGGATAGAGTTTTTAATGTTTTTGTGCAAATTTTGCCGAAACAGCATTATGTTTAAATAAATGAAAGAAACATGCTCATTCGAAGATTTTTTGTTAAAAATTGCAAATTACGAAAATGAGAAGGTAAACCTAAAACATTTGTAGGAGATATCTCATTATTTTCGGTGCGTCGCATTAATAACGCGAAGAGAAAAATCAAAAATGTATAATTTATAATGACATATATTTAACGACACGCTAAGGTTGAGTATGTAATTTCGCGATTTTATTTGTTGGTTGTGCGAAATTAATAGTTGTTAACCATTTAATTGCAGTCGTGTTTACAATTCCGTGACGCTAATTTTCTCGCGTAACAATAAAACTGTTTAAATCGTTTGCGTCGTGCTCTCGAAAGCCTTCGTAAATAACAATTTTTCAGCGAAGTACCGCGAAAGAGCAGTAACGTGTCGAGGCGAGTATTGATCCGGCTCTGGCGTGGCCCAATTACAATATTTTATTGAACTATAACCACGTCCTTGTCGAATGCAGAAAAAAAAGAACGCAGCGCCTTTTCGTTATTGCGAGATTAGAGGTGACATGGCGACGTAGCCGAGCGTGTCTTATCACTTGTTCCAACAGCGTTATCATTGTCTAACAACTCCTAACTTGCCCGCCGGCCAAAACATTTCTCGCGTAGCGAGACTAATGACCCAATAGTTTAGATAGCGAGACGTAGAACAAGCATTACTCGTTAGAGACACGATCATGGTGATCGAGAGCTGGGTCGGGAATCAGTATAGGCGAAGTGGGACATGGACTATTTATTATCGAGCTTTCAAAATATATCCACGCGCTTCATTACACATTAATCGCGACATTCGTCGCGAGCATACCGATCCTGCAAATCATTTCGAGCGCATTAAAACGCAACAAGAGGGAATAAATCGCCCTATTTATTACGAGGAAGCAAGAAATATCTCATTATCGAGTGAAAGGAATTTCGGTCAGCTTACGTGTGTAATACCTTCGTTTGTGCGGGAAATAAAAATAGCAAACGTTACAATTGGAAATTCAATTCCGCATCGTTGTTTACGTTAAATCTCGCAAAAATAACTGTATATTCGTGTAACTTCGTGACGTGCTGAAAAGAGCGGCCGTCAGTCCTAGTTTACGCAGGACTTTGGAGCTTTAAATTCACTCGCAGGAATTTAATTTTTGAGCAAGAGGTATCTCTAAAAGAGAAGGGAGGGAGAGAAAAGCGAGCCCGGGAAAAGGTATATCTCAGATTTTCGCCACCGTGCACAGTCCGACAGGGCGAATTGTTGGCACGCGAGGCGTCTTTGTTGTGATCAACCGGCGAGAAGACTTCCTCAGGACGGAAGTTTTCCGCCTCGCTCCCAGCGGAAGCGAATGGGTGGGTGATATACGGCAGCTCTCAGCAAATTAAATGAGGGTGGTTTGCAGTGCTGACACGTACACCCGTTCGTCACACCCTAACCACACGGGGCACCCTTTACTTATGCCGAAAGGATGGCAAGGAAAGAGGCAGAACGCTTACCACGCGATGCGCTTACCCCCGCCGCCAATCGCCGGACGTCCGAAATTGAACTGCAGCATCGATGATAATGGCGATGCATATTTTAGGTGTAGCAACCGAAAAGAGGCCACATCGAGATCTCCGCCGTGTGATCTAACCGGTTCCAAGACGTGAGCGGCTTGAAAGTTTCCGGCGGAGAGGCATCGCATCGGAGAGTTCCGCCGATCTCGTTAAAAATGTACGTAACCAGTGCGCCCTAAAACTCACTTTTTCGTTAAGCGCGCGCACCGCCTTAGCTCACGTCTAAGAGATGAAAGAATGTTACGCGGCTTTTTATTTCTACTCTTTGCTCCCGCTGACGGAAACGGAGAGGCATCGATGTGAAATATTTATTACGACGGAAGACGTCAACGGTAAAGGGGATTTCGAGAGCTCCCACGCGATTTCATAATTTCGCTCGATATACGTCAACGTGTTTCCGCTCGATTAATATCATTATCTCCTTTATATCTTTAGGTCGATCATATTTCTTTCAGAAGCAAGAGACGAAGAAAAATCTCATACGGATTTATTATACCAAAGTTATATTCTTTCAAGGTGATATGATACATCTGACCGGATTAAATTTGCAGGAAACGTATAAGACGATTAAAAATGAAAAACGAAAAAATTGAATGACAATTGAAACTGCGAATTCTAAGCGAATCTTACAATTTGACATTATACGAGTTACAGATTCTATAATTTAATTATATAAATCGAATAATAGACAAAATCCAATTTTCGGTCTAAACGGATTCAGTTTATGATTGCGTTTCGAGTTCGATAAATCGAATCGGCGCGCAATTTATAGAACTGAAAAGTGTATTTGCAAAGAAGGACTCCAAAAACACGTGATTTTTTTGTGGCTCTCGAATTTCAAATTGAACTGTATGCCAAACTATTGATATCTTTCTTTAGTTTCATATACAATTTGTGGAAATGAATAGTAAATTCCAGAACAACTCAAATATCACGTTTAAAGTCTACTTTATGCAAAATACTCGAATTCAATTACATTGTATTTAATATTGTATTTAATAATATGAAAACATAGGAAATTATACAAATTTTGTGGCTAAAAGGGTAGAGTAATTCACGATTCCTTTAAAAAATAATACAACTTTTTCATCAATACTTTGAAGATTAGCTCAACTAGATTTGTATAATTATAAAATTTACAATTATAATTTTATAATTATAATTCGATTTATTATAATTTTAATTATAAATAAATACGCTCGACGCGGGAATATTTATTGCTCCATGTAATGCTTTCATTGCGTGATGTAGGGTTACCATAAAAGTAGTTACCGTTATATTATAATAATATTGCGAGTATCTCCTTCGTTCCAGAAACGAATTTGTTATTATGGGCCAGAAGCATTTCGCAAATTAAATTACATTTGACGTATTTCGTTTAACGCGCTAGTCACAAACTTGAGATTAAATTTCCGGCGCCATTGTCTCGGTTCTCGAACCGTGAATATCGCCCGGCTCACCTTAAATTCGAGACGCGTCCGAACTCGCAAACTTGTAAAATGCAATTTGCTGGTTTAAGAGTAACATCGCCGTCCAGTACTATACACGAGCTGCATTATTCCCCGTTATCCTCTTCATTATTTATACCGCCATTATGCAAGATTGTAAATTAGCTTAATCCTTAAATTTGATAATGCATTTTACGAGAGGCATCTCTATTATCTGTTGCGTAAAACTTTTGTTCCTTCTTTTTTTATTATGAATCTGTATCCTTAAAATTTGATAAACTTCTTTTATGAAAGCAATGTAACTCAATAAAAATTATTTCAATGAGGATGATTAAATTTCGAATTTTTTGAAAGATTTATTATATCTTTTTGTCTATATATGTTTATAATATAATTTTAAGTACACATAAATACATAATTTAATTCATTGACTTCAAGAATAAATTCAATAAATCCCAAACTAGTTAGAATTGCCGATGAGAACCGCAGCAATTATTAGCACCAAAATATGAATAATGGTTATTATCGAATTACATAGTGTTCACAAGATAAAAAATACAAACAGCTGTGCAGACGTTTCGACTCTTAATAGATGCTCTTGCAATAAGAGAGAGATAAGATAGTTTTGATCCCTGCTTTAACACTGTCAAATTTGATAAAATTTCTGGTCAAGATAAGTAAATTTCAAAGGTGCATCCAGAATCAAGAGATACGAAAAAAAATCTAATTTAAAAAAATTACGAATGAATTTTAAATATTTCTTATGTTTATAATATCATTTTAAGTTCCCTATATAATGATATAATAATCTCTTACATAATTTCATTCGATTATTTATTTAACTTTGATAGGCTTGAACTTAAAATTAATATATTTTAGTTTCATAATTATATAATATAATATAAATTTAAGACAATTATATAATATACATTTCATTTTGTATAATAATAATTATAAAATAATATATAAATATTTCACACACACAACTGTGTAATTATTCAGAATCATATGTGAAATGTTAATAACTCTTAATGAAAAATTATTTCAGAAATCAGATATCGATGTCACTGTGAAAGGGAGAGAGAAAGAGAGAGTGAGAGAGAGAAAGATGCATAACACGTAGAGTACCTGTATCCACGTATAACCATATCACATAACCGTTAATGTACCCTTTATGCATGCAACGCGTACAATAATCTGCGAATATTCGCCAATAGCAAGCTCGCAGAAACGCATGTTGCTGCACGAGAAAATAGACGACCGAATAGACGAAGAGCAAAACGTAAAATAAGACTTCGATATATGCGGGCGTATGTGGGAAAACATGCACGTACGCAAATTCCATAATTTATTCGCAGCAAGCGGGGCATTACGCCGAGGGCGCGCGCGCTATCAAGTCGTCACCTTTTAATCATTATAACTTTATCGCTCCGCGATATATAACGTGAAGATACACGGGGTGGCTCGGGTTACGTGCCGCTTCGCATTATAAACGTCCCGCGGCGACCAATTTTGCGAAATTATGGCGATCTCGCCGGCGGGTAACGCCGCAATCGTGGAAATGGGTATTAATATCGAGCGTACGAGAGACGTTCAAAGGCGACGACGGCGATCACCGCGCTGCGACCCTTTTGCCAGCCCTTTTATCGCATCCGCACACCGGGGATATGAAGCTATCAGTTTTAAGCCGAGTGAACTCGCGACCCCGCGCCCTCGCGCCCTCGGTATCACGCGCCGCGAGGCGCGCGTGCAGGGATGCAGCGATGAAGTTTGCGAACTTCGAAATTGATATTGTCGGGATATGAAGTTCCCGTTTAGGAGCCGCAATCTTTTTCCACCGTGGATACACGCATGCGGCGTGCAGGCGGCGCGTATCCCGAAAGGACCGAAGTTAACTTCCAGATAATATTACGGCGCGCCGCGTCGGCGAAAGGGTGAGAGAAAGGCGGACGCGAGAAACGCCTTATTTATGCGGCCAAGGGCTTAAGTGCAACAAATCGATTAGCGTGGACTTTATCTTCTTTCCGCGTTTCAACCTCTTTCAACCCCCCCTTTTCTGGAACACCGTTGAAACACGAAAGCGAGCTCTACCTGCTGCCGCTACTTCGAGGCTCGTCGCACGAGCTTAGAATCGGGGCCGCTCAGCTCTAGATACAGTTAAGTACAAAATGTGGTAACGACAGGGGCGGGAAGGTGATTTTCCCCCTCGTGCTCTCGCAACATTACCCGAGCCAGCTCCTCGGTATTCGTAGCGAGATGTAAAGCTATCGGTATTTAGTTGACCATTGCGTCGAATATTAGGTGGTCTAAAGTTTGCCGAGAGTTTTCGCGGAAGAATACTGCTCGGATATGACGTTTCACCCGAAAGTTCGATACACCGCTCGCGGATCGATAAGCGCCCTGCTGCTTTGCGGGGGCGTGTACTACCTCCCGCACATAATTCCGTACGTAATATCGCGACAGGCACGCGGCTACTAAATTCGGAAACTTTGACAACTTTGAACTTCGCCGTTCACTCCAGCTTCCGATCTTCCGTGAGGCGTTAGGGACAGGTTGCCATTTACCAGAGACGATACTCTCATCGACGATAATGGAAAGTATCGGAAACCAAAGCCATCCATGTCGTCCTGTCTATATATTTCGTTTCTTAACAAAATTTTGTCATATTGCATCTTTTTATCTTTTTTCATCTTATTTGGTTCGCCATTTGCGTTCTTATTAAAATGTATTTTTACTAAAACGCATTCTAAAATCTCTCTCTCTCTCTCTCTATTTACGACTACTTGGACTTGCGCGGATTTTCAGATCGATGTACGTTAAGAATTTAAAAAAGAAGAGTAAGTTGAACCAAGATTAAAATTAATTTACGTTTAAACGGGAATTAAATTACTTTTATTTTTTCGCATAATCTTGTAATTATTTATATCCAGAATGATTGGTATTGTATATGTATGTATATAATACAAATATTGTTATTAAAAAAAAAAGAGAAAAACAATAAATTTAGTATTTATTATTCTACTTACGATTTATACGATCATAATTTTAAGACAAACTTTCTCGTAAATAAAAGGATATTTGTATATCATTTAAATGGTGGAAAATAATTTCGCATTTCTAAAATAATGTTAATCGAGACATACCATAAATATACCTCAATTTTTTTCAGACAAGATCTCATAAAGTATTTTTAACCTGAAACACACACATTTACAATAATGATTTTATATGGCGCTATAGTAGATACAGTATTATTAAAATCTTTTCTTCCAATATACTGCAAAAATTATCTCTCCATTTTTATTATTCATGATTTCACGTATACTTCCGTATTAAGTTCAAACTCCGTGTTTAACCATACAGTTATTTCCGTACAGGTATAACCAACGGGGAATTACCTCTGGTGTTGCAATAAACGTTGCGTATATTTCTCTATTGAGAGAAAAAAGGAAAAAAGTCTCTACGCTAACCGATACATCATATTTCGCTCGAGGTAATACGTCTGGTATATTTTCTTACCTCGCGCAAACTCAAAACTCACTTTTAAATATCGTTCTCGACCTTCTAACGCTTTTTACGTGGCCTACTGCACGACGCTATTATCAGCGCTAACAGCGAGTTATGAATACGGACCTCGGTTTCTAAGTGCATTAAGTATGCGGCTCTGATAAGGGCACAAAAGAGATTAAGGGGGTATACAGGGAACCTAGGGATGTGATACCGCATTTTATGGGCCGACACTAACGATTTTAAATGAGGCGAAATACGAGAAGACCGTGTATAAGTAGAAGCGTATACGATGTACGTGCAATATTGTCTCTCGCGAGTATACACAGCGGATTAAACGGTACATACCTCTACCGTGGAAATTTCTAATTTATGAAGCGTACGACGCGCGAAACACTATTGCTTAGCATATAGAAAGAATCTCGTATGCGAGATGTTACTTCACCGGATTATGTCGTTGAAAGAAACATCGCTTTATTACGGACAACAACAATGTTCATAAAAGCAAAAGTTTTTAGGGAATGTGTCGATGGGACGTCGTTAATAAAAATTGATGCAGATAAAAACAATGAATTGGCCCTTTGCGAGATGTCGTTCTTTCTCGGCGACAACGAGTGTTCAATCAACTCGATAATCCCGCACGTTCACCCTTTTATCGATCCTTGGGTGAATAGACGCCACTTGCAATTATAATCGAGGGAATACTTCTTATTGTCGTCACGCAGAGTATCCATTACAATAATGAAATAGATAATCAGAATAATCGACGGTGCAAAACAAATTTATCTTTTCAGGAGAAATAGATCTATATGACATTAACTTTACTTACGTCCATTTTTATAATAATTGTCTTTCAGAATAAGTTGTTGTCTTTTTACATAAAAATGTACAATTATATATTTTTCCATACAAATATTTTAAATATTGTGACTCTAATAAACAAATTACAGTTAACTTGTACTTTTTTAATCAGATGTAATTTAAAAAAATTGTAATTGTAATAATTTTAAGAAATTATGTCCCTCTGTGAAAAATCAATATATTTAATCACATGCAAATAAAAGGATCAACGCAAAAATCTTTTCAATAAAATAATACGTAACTTTCTATTAGTTTAAGTGAATGTATACAATCGATATGTCTGACATTGCCAAAGAAATTGAAAATAAATTCTTTGCATGGGCGCGATTGCTTCTTCATGGCGGGAAAACACATAAATAACCGTCAACGACTTACTTGCGTGACGAATATTTAAGCGAGATACTTTTCTGAACTTTCCGTCTTCAAGTAGTGCCGGAGGTTCCCTTCATATCACGATGATGAAACGAACCACCCCTTCCGGGAAAAGTTACGGCGGCGTTGACGAAAGGTAAAAGTAGCAAATTGGCCGTTTGATTCTCGATCAATCAAGCAGCGGCGCTATTTATGGCGATAATCAATGTCAATGTTCCTTATTCCTATCACGCACCAAGAAAGCTACAACAGCGAAATGGAAATCCGTGTGCTGGATTCGCACGGGATCACGTCAGAAACTAAAAGTTGAGGCAGGGATATTACTATGCGCAACGAAGACGTAGACTTGTTGCCAAGATGTTTGAGAATTGATCAAGTTTTCGCCGATATGCTCCGAATCGACATTTGATTCCTGCAATACCTATGACTTACATCTTATCTTCAATCGCTAATATATTTTTACCACGAGGTAGTATATTTGTTTAAATTAGAATCTATTTAAAATAACTCAACATTATCATTAGCTTGTAAAAAAGCGTAATAATTTCTTGATTTCAGGCTATTTGGATATTAGGTGTTAAATTTAATTCCTGCCGTTTTTTGTCTCCAAAATTGATTTGTTTCGAAGGGAAGTACCTTAATCAAAGTATTATTAATAAAGTATTATTAATTAGTAATAAAGAAAATGGAGGAAATTACTTTGATTAAGGTATTCTCATTCATCTTCCCTTCGAAACAAATCAATTTTGAAGACGAAAAACGGCAGGAATTAAGTTTAACACCTAAAAGAATGTATTGAACAATTTCATAAAACTAATTAAACTATAATGTTCCATAATTAAACGCAAAATACGTTGTTTTAATCTTTAATTTTTTTGTTCGAAAAAATGTTTCTTGAAGTATTTTTCTCAACATGGAGAGGGCAGATCTTTGAAAAAGTTGAAAGGGTTAAACGCGCAAAAGAAATTTGATGCAATCTCCCGAATCAATAACTTTCATCTTGTTTCAGTTTGGCGCAACGTCTGACTAACCAAAACGACTTCAAAAAACCAAAGAAGGTGAGAAAAATCGCAGAATCTTACGACGAGGGCTTTTTGGAAAAACCAGAGTCAGCATGTAGTAGGACACTTCTGTTTGGTCGGGGAAGTCCTTGAACCACCTAGACTCCATGGGAGTCGTAAAGTGCCGCGCGCGCTTCTCAAGAACGTGAAGAAGTTAAGATGGTACAACGTAGAGATAAAACATGTACTTCTGACCAACATCGTCCAACGTGTCTTTTGATCTCAACGGGCTACAGCTATCTTCAAAGAACCTCGTTCCGTTTGTCAAATGATTCTTTCACATAAATATATTCCACTACACACTTTCCGTGCTCGATATCAAAGCATTGCCCGTACAATTAATTTGCGGCGTTCTTTAAACATCCACTCATATATTTCGGGTTGGACTTTTTTTATTTAAAAGAGACAGAGAAAGAGAAAAATACGTACAGTACATGCTATTTAATAATAAAATAGGAATATTCGATTCAAATAGGAGTTTTGAATTCTATCGTGAAATATTTTTCATTGCATTAACAGAGCTATTTTTTATTCAATTTTATATTAGTACGTGAAAACAATGTTATTCATTGCGTTCATGTACCTATTAAATTAATGCATTTATTAGATTAACTTTGTGGAAAATGTGTTTATAATACCAGTTCATGATCTCTTCTTTCAACGAACGTATTTAATGTATATCGTTTAGCGATATCGAACGAACAACACAAACGATAACAAATACGAGATTGGTGTTGCGTCTATATGCGAATAAATCGATTACGTAAACTGCATATAGACGCGAAACTGTGGAAACTCGCATTAGCAAAAGCGCGCATATTCGATCGTTAGCGATATGAAAGTCAGAGCCCTAATCGCAGGCATATCTTTACGCGTATCTCTACGTGCATCTCTACGTGACTCTCGCTCGCCGAAGGCGCTAATTTCGAGACGCGTTCCTCCCGCACGCGGCTGCTGCTGATGTGAAGAAGACGTCACGGAGCGGGTTCGCGCGAGAGCGAGAGCGAGAGCGTGCCGCAAAGCCTCTTATTCTGCGCACGCGTCACATCACAATGGATGGAGAAACGAGGAAATCCTCGTGTGCTATAGAGGCCGTCGGGGCAACCAACGCCAACCAACGGCAACCAACGCCAACGGAGAGAATAAAGAAGGGGGCATCGCGCGCTCGGCCCGGCGCGGCGCGGCCGCGGGCCGTGGACCCCGGTCGTTAAAGACTCTAAAGCGTTTACGGCGCCGTGTTTCACCGGGCAGCGATGTGAAACAGTTACACAATTATCGAAAAACCATTACGCCGACGTCGGCCGAGCGCTAACGGTACGTGTATACCGCGCGGGCGAGCGTGCGCGGGTATCGCGTCCACGGTAACCTACACGTTCCGACCCGTGCGAGTGTACATATATACGTTCACGTCCGTCCCGGGCCGGCCGGACTCGCGTAAGCAGACGAACCCGTGATTTATAACTCCCGCTCCTCGTAAATATACGCGCGACAATATATCTCCCGGACCTGTCGTGGAGAGAGAGCACCCGCACTCTTTTCGAACGAAAGTTCCTTTTCCTTTCTCTCTCTCTCGCCACTTTGCTCTCAACTCCCCCGTCACCCTTGCTACTGTTCTTTTTTTCACTCCCGCCCTTCTCTCTCTCTCTCTCTCTCTCTCTTTCTTTCTCCTTCTTTATTTCTTCGCCGGCCAGGTGATCGCGAGCGGTGACGAACGAAGGCGCGAGCGGGTTCATCGGCGAGAGGACCGATCGAGTTTACGATCCTCGTAAAATAAATCAATAAGCGCTGTTTTAAGGGCCTACCGAACGTTACGATGTCCGGCCTTTGCCTCTGCCTGCCTGCCTGCCTACCTACCAACCTCGGGAAATTATTTCCTTTCCTGCTCTTGCGGCGTCGATGACTCCGCGGGGATACCCGATTTTTAAGAAGGTGAATCGTAACTTGTTCCCTATATTGTCGCCGGTACGTCGTAACGATATCTTCTTGGACGTATATAATATCCTACGGATTTCGCCTCGATCGTGAAATCCGCGATCCAAAATGCGCCGGCAGCGAGGTGGAGTTTTTACAACCGTCGTTACGATTACGATTGCTAGGGTATTTCGTGTGATAGAATGAGAATTTAATTAGATATACGCGGGCTCGCGAGGCCGTTTCCGTGCGAGGCTCGGACGCCCATGGACCAGCCGGGGGCCTCATTACGTCGGAATTCGCGAGGAATTAAAATGGACAGCCAAGTGACCGGCTTATTTACAGCACGCGGCCGTAAATCGAGACATGCCTGCAAAGCGCCGAGCGCACAGAGTAAATAAAACACTCGAGATGCTCGCGCTATGTAACTCCTCGATAAATATTTATAACCGCGTAAGAGCCAACAAGGTATATTATGTTTAGTCGCAAGTCGGAAAAAAAGGCGCCCACCTCGAAGTCGTTCCGACCCTAGTTACGTACATATTTTGAGCACGACGGCAATGCCCGAGCTACAATGGTTATACGACTGGCTGTAAATCTTAATTCTCGTTGCATTTCTCGGGCGTATGTCATCTCTAGAGATCCCTTTCGACTTATCTTTACTGCCGTGGCGTAAAGAGTGTTCCCTACGATGATGTGTGTGTTCCCTTAGGTAGAACGAGCCCTTCGAACTAACTAGGTTTCTTTTTGTCACCGTCCTTTTTTTTTCAATCTCACGGCAATAATTCATCTAAACGTACCTACACTTGCAGGTACACTACATAAACTCTTATGACGAGGCCTTTTCAATGTAAATACAAAATGTAACTGAGAACCGGCAAACACATTTGGAGGAACATAAATTTTCCCTAATAAAGAGAAAAACTTCGGGCAGCGGCATTTAACACTAAAACCGCTGATGGTATTTTGGTCTCGATAATCATTTTAATTTTTTTTCTTTTTTGTGTTAGATATACAATACAGAATAGTGAAAATATGTAAACATAAACGAATTCTAACGATGCAAATAATACTAAAATAACTTTTCACTAACACACTCCAAAAAAAAAATCAGTGTGAAGTTAACACCCATAGTGTTAAATCCACATCACATTGGTGTTAATATAACACCAACAGTGAGAATTATATAGACACCGCTATTTTGTAAAGTGCAAAAAACAGGAATGGAAAATTACCAATTACAAATTGGCACCTTCAGCATTTCTAGCAGGATACTATTGGCGGTTCTAGTGTTAACATGAGTTTAAGCAATATTAAACAAAGTCTCTTTTAAGACCGTAATAAATAAATAACAAATAGGACATAAAGGTCCTAAACAGTCAAGCTGGATTTTTAGGTGCTTAAATAATTCGGTATAAACTTATATGCTTACACATCCTGCAAACTAGGCGCCGAATTTAATTTTCAATTTTGAAAGACAATATCAACAAAACTAGAGTAGTAATATCACAAATTAAATTGTGGCAATTTATTTTATTAATATTGCTCATAGGCATCTTAGAAAGATCTCAATAATATCGATAAGCCTATAAATAATTTTATTGCAAAAAATATTACTTCAGCCAGGAATCGAACCCGGATCTTCCAAGCGGGCGTCAAACATAAGTTTATATACTCGATTATTAATTTTAAAACGTAATTGTACAAGACAAAGCTCGGATGAAATATACACGCATTGTAATTTGATTTGTTACTTGATTACGTCATCAATTATGAATAATGTTACTGTACCCATAACGTTCTCCGAATCTCTACTTGTGTAGAATCACCTATGTTTAACAGCCAGTATTTTGAATCGCGTCCGAAGAGCAGCTGTCGCTCACGTTAGGGAATCTATCTCGCGAAGCTCACATCCTGTCAGACGCAATTTACAATGACGCACACCGCCGCCATAGCGAAATAACAGCATCCAATTACAGCACCTCGTTTGAGACAAGTGTTAACGCTTCCATAAAATATGCGAGCCTGATAACCGCGGCCCGCGGTAACGGAAGAGTTATAGCGACGGAGACGAGCAGTGGTGCTAAAGGCTCTCACCACCTCGGGAACAAAGCGATCCCTTGTCTTTTCAACAACGTGTAATGATCCGAGGGCCACGCTACGCGCACGCTCGTCTATCTGTACGAAACGATAATCGACCGCACACTCGTGTCCGTTCGACCGATACCTGTTGCGCTAATATTTTGAGAACCCGCGAATTAAACCCGATATTGCAAGCGTTAAACCGACGACGTGTCAGATTTTAACAAATGCACTCGCGCGCCCAGCTTCTCACTTTGCTCTCTCCATCTCGGAGGAACGAGTTGCTGCCCGACCGCGTCATTTTATATCCTTTAGCACGTTTCTATTAGCACATCTCGAGCAACGGCTGGGCAAGCCGTGCTAATTTATGCCGTGTCTCCTTGGCGTGCTACTGCAACGTAGAAATTTAATTAAAAGTGCAAAGCGTAATTAATAGAGCGAAACCATATTTATGATACGCCTCTCGCGCGCACTACCTTTTGCAACGCGACGCTGTTGTTAATTAATATTACATTCGATACGTTTAATTTTAATTCGCCTCCAAATCATCACTACGATATTACGGAAATATTTGTGGTCATGTGCCCGCAGAACATTAAATTCAAAATTAATATCCTCCCGGGATACATAAACATCTGATTGATTAAGATTTAATTATTTTGACATAGCAGTACCAAAGCCTTGCAACTCAAAGAAGATTGATGATATCAAAGTCGATACTAGTTTTTGAATCTTAAACATCTGAATATTAAAAAACATGAGAGAGGTAAGTTTCAAAATTAAATTAAACTTGTTCTTTTTCTCCATCAAAATCGTTCGGCGCTTGCTTTATACAAATTTCAGTTTTCTAATTATCAAAATATTTTAATAGTTAATTAATACAACGCGTTGCTCTTTTTAAGAAAAGTTCATCTCTCTCAAACTTGTCAACGCGATATAGTTAAGATGAAGATATCTTTAGAAAAAACAATTGTAACTCTAATAACTGTAATATATAATATATTATGTCTTACATAACGTATTCTTCATGTTATTAAATACGAATTTCGCTATAGAGACACTTGCTATATGGCACACATGTGCGTGCTCGGTAATAACGTTACACGCGTTTGTTTGCTCTCTGAGGTTTGCTAAACCTCCACTAATCAAACTAATTAAGGGTTAAATCGAGCTTAACATTCATGAAGCGCAGCTAACACGACTCGACTGCTCGACGATACGAGACTTTTTTATTAGATCCGCATATTGTATCACTGCTACTGTCATATATCAACAAGTAACAAAACGGCGTATCTTTCGTCGTTAAAAAAAATTGATTATCGGTTGTTGTTTCCGTCGCAAGGCGAATCAAATTTCACGTTTGTAAATCACAGGCAGGTTTAATATCGCGGAGGTCGCGTTGCACCGAGCGGCATGGAGTAAATAACTTTCTTTTTTGCTCGCATCCCCGAGCACCTCTTTCCGACCTGTCGCCATCCACAAACCCTATCAGAAGTACGAATATCCTTGCGTTCGCATGCATCTCTTACGGACTCTGATCAGACTTTCCGACAAAGCAAATTTTCAACACCGCGATACACGGAAATGAACTTTACCCAGCCGATTATCAGAATGAATGCTATTCCACTTTCATTAAGTCAATCTTCGCGTCTGTCATGCAGTAGCCCGAAGCATTTCAAAATCTATTTTGCATTGAAAAACGCTTTTCAAACTCTAAATTTCATTAAGTCTTCGTTTTCTATTATTTAGATAATGTTATAATATTATATCGAATTTTTTATTTACATTAATGTTACTATCGAATTTTTATATATCTATATCTAATAACACACAAAATACAATTCTATAAACTTATGTAATACTAGTCATCTTTCTTGTGCACGTAAGGATGTCAAATATAAGATAAGATACCTACATACAGAATGACAACCTTCATATATAAAGATTTACTCTATTCTTGCAAGAAAAGTGATAAAATCAAAATATTATATAAATGTTAAGCTTGTATTGAGATGAGTGGACAGCACTTTAAATTTAAATAATTAAAAAATTTGCAAACTTTGGTAAAATTGTTTCTTACACATTTCGTACTTTTGTTATAACTTTTTTTTGTTATTAACGTTTTAATAAAACATTTTAGGACCTGTTTTTATGTAACATTTTTTTCTTATTTTAACTGATTAAACCTTGTTAAAGTTTGTGACAAACAAAAAAATCTAAAACACCTTGTATGTTTCTATAAGCATGTATGTAATATAAATAAGAGAGAGAAAGATAGAAATCCGTTTATAAAACTAATATCATAAGGTTTCAATCTCATAAAAGTGTACTGATTACGACTAACAATAAAAAAATATATCAAATAAAAAATAATTCACAAAGTGATCACAATAAGCTTGCAATTATCAGCAATGAAATATTACGTATCAGGCATCTCAAAATTTCAACTGACAATGAGAGCCCCTGCTTCGTTGCATATTTGCTCGATACCGCCTCGTGCATTCTCTTCACGCTATACGCTATTATCCCGTTCCGTGACAAAACGATATAAGACACGTACGTAGTCACCCACTATCGAAGTTGAAAGTCTGCGAGCCCCTGACCTTCAGGGTTAACAACGCGGCGAAAAATATAAAGTCGCGTCGATAGCCGGCAAAATCGTCGGTCGTGGATGGTTCATATTAGTGTTCCCTCGTCGGCTCTCCCGTCATATCTGCCCGCTACTTTTTTGTCGGTCGATTAAGAGCTCTGGCGGCGATCTCGACGGCAAGGTCTGGTCTGGCGATAGGGGCGTCGTCATGATTAAAGTGACATAAGACAGTTACATATTATTTTCAAGCGGATAAGATAGGAATAATAAAATTCAAACGCGCACGTTGAATAACACAAAATCAATAAATCAACGTGACTTGAGATTGTATCTAAAATTATGAACACATATATATAATATAATATCTAGACTATATTAGAATAAAATATTAATGACATTATATCTTGTCAATTGATTATATATCATTTGGAGAGTTGACTCTTTCTTACAATTAGCAGTTTCATGAAATAATATTATTCGTCACAACTTACTAATTTGCAAGATTGGAATGTCTTTGTAAGCAATTTTTAATTAAATATTTGTCCATAATCTCGTCTATTTGAAATTATATGGAAAATAAAGTTATCCAATGATTTCTGCATTTAATACGCGAGTAATTACTCATACTTAATTGCTTATCATTAGGAATTACTTGTATTTTGGTAATTTTATGAAATTTATTACAAATAAATAAAAAGTTATTATCATTAAAATAACGACTGTTATATTTCTGAACATATTTAAGTATTTAATGTTATACCGTTGAAATATGTGTTAGACTATTTCAGATATATATGATATACATATAGTTATACTCATTCATATAATATTGGGAAAATTAATTATGTTAATAATATAATTAATATTAAACATTATTGTAAATGGGATAATAATAATAAACATCCATCCTCTGTTCGGCAAATCAATGTCCGATAACACATTAATCGCGCTCTAATAGGATTTATTTACTGCAAACTTATGTATGGAATTAACGACGGCGAGAAATTGAAGGCTATACGAAACTTTGCAACGCAATTATTCTCCGACAAACATTTTTAAACAAGGTAAACTTGCGTAAAAATAAACCCGTAGTTGTTGTATGTATAAGTATCGCTATTCAGTTGATTATAAAAACTTTTTTGCGAAAATGGAACTATTTACGCTGTACACTCATCTCATAAGTGTATGTGCATAAAAAGAAAAAAAAACAGTCTATTGTGACTAAAATGCTATTCCAGAATAAAACTAACATAGAATAAATACATGAAATAATTACTGGAAATCAGTGCATGGATTTTTAAAAGTTGTAAAAATCGTACATACGTTAACAAAAAACGCGTTAACGCGTTAAAATAAATTCATATTAGGGAGTTTTTGCAATATCGTTTATCCAGATACGGTGAACGTTAAGGTCAGGTTATCTTCTTCTTAACAACCAATTAAGAAAAGGATAACATGGCTTTAGCGTTCACCGTATCTGAATTCACGTTATTGCAAAAACTCCCTATTGTTTCATTCTTCACGTTATATTCATTCGCCCCTTTAAACGATTTATCGTTGTCGTTGCGCGAAAATGTCCAATGAGTTTAGTTAACTACCGACACTGCTAATTATATTGCACAAACCGCAATTAGGATCTAGATCGTACGCTTGATAGAGCGCGATCGATCGTTCGTGATTTCTGCACTTGCATGTCCTGCGTAAGCCCATTCGTATTTATAGCAGCTACACGCTCCAGTGATCATTATTGTCGCGAACAATGAAACCAGTTTCGACAAACGTTGGAAAGGAACTAAACGCCCTTCTAACGGATAACGGTATCTCTGATTGATATAAAAGAATGAAAATGAGGAAACTTTATCCAAATATTTTAGAATATCAATACACCTGAATTGGATATATTGGATACATTATGGAATATATAATCGATATATTATTTACAAAACAGTCACGCATGATATATAATTGGCGAAATAGACACCTGACAAATGGTTTTTAACATACGTATTTGTATACTGTAATTTATGTATTCTCGTTATGCGGAACGACGCTCGCCGCAACGTGAGCTATAATAGAATGAGCTGAAAAAATATACTTTTCGCTGGGCATGGTTGCCATAATTTATTCCGCATCGCTGTGAGGGTCATAAATTTAAATTTAAATGCACGGCATCATTCTAATGTTGATTCGTACCGACTCCTAATCGTCGCATTTAAATCACGATAAATCGTTTATGAAAAGGAATTGAGAGATAAGCCGGATGTTTAATACTTTCGCACTACACGCACTACAAATAATGTATAACTCTATAAATTAAGTGTAGCTCATTAAAATTTTTAATTTTCTTATCTCGCTATGAATATTTAAATTTCTAAATAAATATTAAAATCAGAAAAAATATACATATACAATCGAGTTATACGTTAAGATATATTTTACCAATTTCCTTTTTTGCTAAATTGTAATTATAATATATATCATTTCTAACTTTAAATTTTTCTTGCTATATCCTATTTCAATATGTATATTTTCTCACTAGCAATTTTTCCACATATTTTCTTGAAAGATTTATGGAAGCAGATTTCTAGAAAAAAGATCATAATACAATGAATATATCCTAGTAATTATTATTTCTGTAAACATCATTACATCTCTGAGAAATGTAATGGCTTAAACGCTCTTTCATCTCGTACTATTTAAAAAGTTGAGAAAGGACAACTGGCCGTAGGCCGGTGGATGAGTCGGCGTGTTAAAAGAACTGAGCAGAATCAATGAACGGTTGACGATTTTCAACAGCTCTCCGAACGCGAGTGTCAGAATCACTCTCTACCAAATGCTCGCAGCGAGCAACAGGGGAACGGTTGCTGACTACGCGTTTGATGCGATGAATGTAGTCATTGTTGTTCTCTGCCATTCACGATACGGATACGCGAACGCTCACTCGTTCGGGGAACCGTGTTTCTCTGTTCGGCAAATCAACGTCCGATAACGCATTAATCGCACGATGACGATTATTGCCAGATTCATAACGACGTTCATTTCGTTGCTCATCAACATTATTTCGTAGAAATTTACATCATGATCAGAATTCAGATTTCGATATCGTCAACAACGCGTCTATCTTAAAGCATTTTGAAATTTATGCAATTAAATTGGTTTATTTTAACAAATTAATTTGCGTGCTTTTTCGTTGTGATTTAACCGAAAAAAATAAATGTCTTTTCTCGTGAAAACATTGATCTTTTTACTATTCATAATTCTGTTGTATAAATTAATTATGGGACTTTTATGTATCTGATTATTCTTATCTTATTGGCTCTAGTCTCCTCATCAAAATATTTTGACTATTCAATCAGAGTTTTTATTATCAGAATTAAGATAAGATACAAAAGATTCCTTGCGTGTGTTATTTCTGGGAAAGATAATATATCGGAAACACGCATTGTCAGTTAAAAACATATACATAGATACGTTTATTGATCAAATTTACAGCAAATAGAAAAATAATACGTTTTAAATATCTATATTTTTTCAAGTTCAATGAAATAATATAACCACATTTTTTTATTAGTTAATATTAAAAATTAATATTAAAAACATCATTTATTTTATATTAATCAATAATTTACGTATTATCTTTCGTACTTTTTACTTTTAACGAATGATGATATAATAAATTCTGATAATTATTGCGATAAATAAAAGGTCAATATTAGGAATCCACTGATCGCAGTTCCTGAAATGTTATCCTATTACATCTCGTGAATGCGATCAATGAAACTAATTAGCATACAGTCTGTTTTGTAATCATTAAGTGGCTCGTAATTATTCTGCGAGAAAAGAGGAAGAACTTTCATATTTCGATGCTCCGACCGGCGCGGTGTATTGTAGTCATAGATAGCGCAACAAGATACATAATTAAAGCAAAATAACATTGCGTATCTTCCTTCAGACTTTTGTATATCATTTGGCACACAGAAGAAATCTTTTCTAATTTCATGAATGCGATCTTTGTTATGACACGGACCCATTCACGTTGATTACGTTTATATCTCGGTCAGAGGACTATCAAATTCTTTAGTTTCATTAAAGCGTGCTCATAACTTGGCAACCGTAAAAGTGGCACACAAGTATACCACAATAATTGCTAGTCATCATAAAAATGTCTATATAAAAATATCTATAATAATACATTGATTTGCTGTTTCAATAAACATCTTTCTTAAACGGTCAGGCACATAAATCAAATAAAATTAACCTATTTACCTTTTTTCTTATAAATTTATAGATTATTACATAAATTATTAGATAAATTATTCTTTTGCTACACTATCTCTATACGGTGATTTTCAAAAATATATTCTCGAGTACAAATCATTAATTTTATCGTATGCAATTTTTCAATACTTTTACTGTTATAGAAATGTAATTAAAAATTAAAATATATTAAATAGCATTATGATATGCATATGATATGTATTTAAATATGCGTATTATATGCAAAAGAAATATTATTTTCATGATAGTATTCAACGAGAAGTATAATGAAAACTGAAATTAACAATCAAAGCAATATTATATCTAATAATCAATTAACATTAATTGAGTAGAATCATTACAGCAAATGTTTGGTTAAGCGGAATACATTTTTTTTTACCGATGTTTATTCTGACAGCAGAATCTATAAATTCGCTGTACAATGCATTCAATTCTCAGATTATTAATGGTGCGAACTTTATATTTTTTAGATACGCGTTTCTGCTATAGAAGCGGATTTCGACGTACTACTATACACACTATTATTTATTGTATACAATACGAACAGTGTAAAATTATTTATTGTCCAATTGCGAACACGCAACTGAAGCTCGAGCCAAATCTAGAAAATGCGGAGAACGGAAAGAATATCGATACATTCGGCTTATTCTACAATTTGGTTGACGTTCCATGGATTTTTATTCAGTTTCATATCTGCCTGTGTGTAACATATCTTATATTTCTCCCTTTATCGTGTTGCATAAAATATTAAAGCTATCGTTCGTCGCATACAACATACTCTATTTGTTCAAATATTAAATAAATGTATTTCTTTAATTAATAATTTTATATTTATTTCACAGCAATTGTATGAATGTGAGATACGTATGATTTTCGAAATAAAAATATAGACATATTATAATATCTATATCTGTTTTGTATATAGTTATATTTTAATTCTTTTGCAATAATTTCATTAAAAAAACATTTATCGGAAATGTTACTCGATATCCAAAAAAAATTCTGTAATACGATATAAATATCAGGAATATGTGTATTCTCTATAGAATTTTTCTGTTGACACGTGTATATGCCTCAGGCAATGCGTGAGGTAAAAAACTAACGTACAAAGCATTGTATAAACGTAAACAATTTCCGTACCAAATTACAATAGCTTTTACACACACACATACATATATATATATATATATATATATATATATATATAAAATTCCATCTATCGTGAAAACGTTAAACGTTTTAAATGAGATTGATGTGTACATCTGTTATTCGACACGTAACGTATCAGTTTCGCAGTCCACCGATGTAACTGAAAGGAAAATGTTTGTACTATGTATATTCAATGTAGTAAACAGTATTATTCCTCACGCAATTTGATTTTAACTGTACCCAAGTTCTCTTCGAAAGGATAAGAG
Source organism: Trachymyrmex cornetzi (assembly GCF_001594075.2). Lineage (NCBI taxonomy): Eukaryota > Metazoa > Arthropoda > Insecta > Hymenoptera > Formicidae > Trachymyrmex > Trachymyrmex cornetzi. Next base: position 407,408 of record NW_017300081.1, on the reverse strand, counting down.
CATGTTCGAAGTTAACCCCGAGGCAGTTACGAAACTGAGTTTCCATATTCTTGCTCGCTCGAGGGATACACTTTCCGCTATGCAATTTGAAGGAGTGGACGAGCGTTGTTTATAAAGTCTAGACAGACGCTGTGCTCGGTATGATGCCGCGACTAAAAGCTGGCACCAGACAACGGTGCGTTCGTTCGCTTGTTAAATATTCAACAAATTCAAAATGCACGGCATTCGACGGACGCGCTTAACTGTGTTGTCGCATACAATTACACCTTGTCACGTCAATATACGTTACGTCCGTCCGCACGATGCGACGCTTGTCTCGATGCGGCGATGAGTATTTTGCCGAGTGAACGCATCGTTTGGAATCGCCTTCGCGGAAAATGAACACTTGCGAAGAGTAACGTATTATATAAAGCGGGAAAATTATACCTTCTAAATATGTGCGGCAAACATTTTAATCAATTATATATTTAAATGTTATTATTACCAGGATTTCCAGCATTAAAAGCATCACGAAGCTGCACTATATACCATTGCTCTTAATGGCTATCTTTTTGCTTACAAAGTTTGCTCGTAACATCAGTCATAACGCAATTCGATGGCGGTACGCATCGTTGCGGAAAACAAACAAACGCATTACATATTTTAACTTTCCATCGCGAGCGGCATTGGCAATACCACAATTATCGTACCCGATTCATTCGTTTATTACTCGGCATGGCGTATTTCAAGAATTTATGCTGTGCTCTTTTCCAAAAATCTCGGTATTTAAATCAAAAAGATAATCATATATAGATGGAGACGTATATTTTATATAATCCATATAACGTTTTAAATTTAATCATTCTGGTTCGACGCGCCTTTTATTTCGTTCCAGCTGCGCGCTCCTCTTTGCTCGTCGAAATTAGAGATTTTTCGCGCGCCGACCGGATCGCCATTAATTAATTCAGGTAGAAAGCCGCCGAATATGGGGATCCGCGGCCCGCACACGCTCGTCAACAAAGAGAGCCGGGCAATTAATTAACCGAAGTGGCTCCGCCGAGGCAGAGGCATTGTTGCAGACGGCGGCGTACAGTCAGCCATTGTTATCGCTCGCGGAACAGTCCTGAAACCACGTCCTTGTGTTTCCGCGTCCTTGCATCAATGCAGAACTTCCTGCGTGCGGCCGAATGTGTCATCCCGAACGCGGGCCTTTCGACTGACCGCTTTCCGTAAGCATTGTCACCCGTCGTACGTGCACCGTACACCCGTCCGCTATCAATTACGATTCGCGATTTATTGACCGACGCTAAAACAGTCATTTTATTATTGCGGTCCCCACGACGGTTGCCGTCGCCACCGCGGCCGATTATCGCGACGGATCGGCGCGAGAGATCGTAAAAGGCAATTTGCGCGCAATTATCCGTCCGCGATTGCCTTGCCGTGCCACCCACACGATTGTTGCGAGGTAAACCGCGTTTTGCTTGCCGATTTCATTTGTCGATCGAAGCTGCATCGAGGGTCATCAGTCAGACCCGTCGCCGTGCCGGAGATACTTTGCGATTGCGTAACAGGATATGTAAGCCTGCGAGATACGCTAATGAGTGATTGAGGATCGCGTGTATATGTGGAAATTGGAATATTAATAAAAGTTTGAATAATGATCCAATGGAGATGGATAGCGCGTTTAGTTGGATGATCGTCGTTATCGGAGCATTAAGCGATATCTCGAGTCGCTTACGATATTTAGTGTCAGATCACCGGTTAATCTCGTCGGAAAATTGCACCCGTGAAATGACGAAGGCACGTTATTTCCGTCGAAAGCGCAATTATCACTCGTGAAAATCACTGCAATTTTAATTATAGTATGATATCTCTGTATCTTGTATGTAGAGATACGAGCGTGTGTTTTCAGATTAAAGTTGGACCTTTTTTGCGTTACGAAGTGCAAATAAATGAGTCAAAATGTCATAATGATATAATTAATGCCTATATACGTATATTTTTAAATGAAAACCGAGGGGGTAACCACTTAATGTAATCGTGGGACAGAATCCTCGAAATCATTATAAAATTTATATAAAATCTCTATGTATAATCCGATAATTATATATGTAACCACGAGGAATCATTGTATAATATTAAATAAAATCGTATATTTTACCAAATTACTTCGTAGTTGTGAAAAAAATTATTTATAATCAGATGAAATCATGTAATCTGTGGGACAATATTTTAGCTAGTGGTTACCCCCTTGATGAAAACCTCCTAGGACAGGAGCCGCAACTTATTTAATATTTATCTTTCATATCCACGAAAGAGAGAAGTTCGGCGAGTAACTCTGAAAAGTAACTCTGTACCAACTTCTAAATAGGTCTATGTCGAATATTGCACATCTTCTTTTAATTATAGATGTCCGGTTTTAATTGTTTGTTAATGTTGAACATTTAATCTTTTTCCTAACTTTCTAACTTTTATTAAACATTAAAAAACCTGGTTAAATCTGAAATTATATCTTAATTTTTAACTTAAATAATTCCATGTTTTTCAACGTCCGCGCCAACACAGAATTAATGCAAAATTTCTACTCCTAGTAATTATAAAAGCAAGCGAACGAACGTCGTTTGATGCGTCCTGTATACATAAAATTTTTCAGCTTTCCTTAGCAGGGCAGTGGATTAAAAGAGGAACGCGAGACGTAAAACAGCAATTCGAACGCGGCTAGATACCTAACATCGGCAATTTAATCAGCGATATCGAACAACCTCTCGACAACGCGCAGTACGGATCTGGCGAATTACACCGACGAGATAATTTGAAAAGTCCATCGAATCTCCAAAAGCAAATGTAGATCGAAAGAGCATAGAGGGAGCCCAGCCCGGAAGCTCTCAAGAAATTCGCTCTGTTCGAGAGCAGACGCGCGCGCGAATGCTGGTCGAGCACAAAAAGCGTATGAAAGAAAACCTCGAAATCGAAATGGAAAATTCGGAATTCGAATGAGACGAACGCCCGGGAGGAACGATTCTCCTCTCGCTCGTTCCACCCCCCCCTTTTTTCCATCGAAATGAGATCTCGCTAATGCAACTGCCGAGAACGCGCGCGCCCGTCGAGAGACGACGAGGACGAGGACGCGGGCGCGGGGGCGTGAGAAGGCGGGCGAAGGTGAAAAAAAATGTAATTACAGCGGGGGAATGATAATGAAGTTTACATTTTAATAACCCGCCGTGTCGCCAGATGGTCCCGAATGCAATATTAATACCTCTCCTCGCTGCATTTACAGCTACTATATACGCGAGAGATTGCTGAAGGCCCGTCCGAGTGGCATGATAGCGCGCGCAGGAGCTCGTGTGTGCAGGTGCGTGAATATACTTATACTTATACTTCCTTTCGTGAAGGAAGCGAAGAAGCGAGCATTACAACCGGCACCGGGACCAGAGGAGGGTAGAAAGAGAGACAGGGAGGTGTTATTGCGTTTCGCAAAGAATGCGGACCGCGGCGTCATAATATATATTTGCTGGGCCGCGCGCGGACCCCAGGCTATACGTCGACACGTCGACACACAGGCACACGCTTCCCGCCGACGACATGAATCTAATTTATAAGTTATGAGTCTGTCCGGAGCCGACGATTGTCCCTCCGCATTTTTTTTCCTGCCTCCCAACCCGTCGGGAGGGTCGCCGGCCAGCTCTCTCTTTCTCTCTCTCTCTCTCTCTCTCTCTCTCTCTCTCTCTCTCTCTCTCCCCCTCCCTCCTTCTCTCTCGAGGCCGAGTTTCAATTTGCAACTGTATCCTGCGCTACGAGTCGTTGCCTCGTAGTAACGAGGCAGCCGACAGGCCAAGCTTGCCCGTTCCTCGCGCCAATCAGTTTTTGCATGTGCAAGAGAGACGATACGTCGGATGCTCGTAATTTAGTTCATTCCCGAGGTGTGAGCTGCGACCTCACCTCACGTTAGGAATTTGGATTTGTTTTTTCTCAAAGGTCCAAGTTTGGTACCAAAGATTATCACAATTTTTGATTGTTGAAGAGTTTGATACTTCATACATTATTATTAATTTCAATATATAATAAAAAAAGAGTCCAAGAAATAAATCATTTACTCAGAATAGAGCATTACCGACCGTCAGTATTATATTGAAGATGACCCAAAGTAAGGGTCGAAATATATTGTAAATTTATTCCTTTCAATATATTATAACACGTGAATAACTTGTGTGTTGGCTGGCATTGACATATATTCTGAGTAAATGGTTATTAATTTCTTAATAAGAAACATATAATTAATACAAATATATATATTAATACTATCTATAAGATATAACAATAAGTGAATGTAGTTTTGTCTCAAGTAATATCATATTGAATTTACTATTCGAATTTACTTCGAGTTGATATAAACAATTATATGGATTATTGCATAAAGCTGATATAAGATAATAAATATAATCTTTTAGAAAAATATCTTTCAGTATTATATAATCTTCTATCGTTTATAGAAAGATTGTGCGATGAAATAACCACGCAAACTATTTTTATAACTTCTTTCTTTCCAAGAAAAATATTAGGTTGAAACCGATCGCTATATTCTGAGCTTAATTGGAAGGGCAATAGAAGGAAAGAATATAGAAGGGAGCCAATTAGGAGCTCCTTTTAAAAGAAAATTTATTGTACCCAATTATCGTTCTTCCAATTATTATTTAATATTCATTATATTTACATTTTTATTTAATAATTATAACTTTTACTTTCACGATTCTCAGAAACTTTTTTTCTTTCGATCAGTTTTTCTTGTTACGACACAACATTATCCATACGACAAATGCTAATTTGCCAAGATCCTAAAGATTAAGTGCTCAGAATTCAGAGATTGCATCAAAGAATAATACAACATTAAAGAGCATTAACTTTTAATAAATAATGCTCGGTCAGTGTCTCGTTTTGAGCAATCGGCCTGGAACCTCGATCAAGTCGAAACGTGCGTGGATATGCAAATCCTCTTTTAAAACCGCTCGCGATCGTCACTCAGTATTTAGTACCACAGTGGCATTAAAGATCTAGAGACAAATGCATGCATGGGGAGATGGGTCGGGTGCTGATCTGGAAAAAGGCAGCTGCACGCGATCCAGCTGCACCGAAGCGGAGATATTCTCCACGTAGGTGTTCTCTCGCTCGGATTTTCCCGTAATTATCGAATCTCGTCAGTGGACTGAAAGAAAAAAGATCGGCGGCGGACGCGAGGGATGGGGAGCGGCAAGAAGCGCTAGTTGCGAAAGTAAATGGCTGACGGCAAGAAGTAAGTGCCCGGAATGATTAGAGAGCCGGAGTGGAAGATACCGTTCATTAAGTCATTTTGCACAGTCGAACCTCCGCCCACCACGAGGCGGAGGGTCGCCGCGCCGCGTAAAGCCGCGCAGAGCCGCGCCGAGTCGAAGCCGCGGAGGTAGGCGAGCAAAGCAAACTGGCTGCCAACTCTCTTAGTATAAAAAAGCCAACATTAGAGCCTGGCCGGGCCTAGCGCGGAGGCATGGACTGGCATGGAGACTCTTCGCGTGCATCTCGCCCTCGTCATCCTCTTCGTCCTCCTCGTCGTACTCGGCACGGCCCCCGTGGGTCCCATGGAAGAAGAAATATCTCCGTATCGCGTAGACTATCTAGCAAAGAGCGAAGCAAGGCGCGCATATCGCGTGTGAGCCTTCAGATCAAACTACATCGACAAGGCAACGCTACAATGGAATTATTTGTTGTAGCGTCTGCCGCTGGATATTTAATTCTTTCACAAAGAAATAAAGAATAAAATATGATTACGGAACAGAAAATAATTTTTTTACGAGAATTTACGCCCGCATATTTATTAAAGTGTATTAAAGCAATTAGAATAGCATGTTTGTAACGTAAATGAAATTTACACAAAGGAAGCTACGGGAATAACAGTGAGAATAAACATAAATGCATTAATATTAGTAATAACGTTAATTACGGAGAATGTTTATTTTTGCGCTGTGGCGCAGAAAATTAAATTATTTTATGTTCTAATTATATGATGAAACATATTGATAACGACCTAATACGAAAATTACGAAAGTATATGTGAATAAGAATAATGTATGTGTGAGTTACTCCGAAATAATTAATTGTTATAATTATGCATTACAGCAGTTACGATCATAAAATACGAGTTTATCGCAAAATGCAAAAGAAGAAATGCCACGAATCGTATTCCTGTTCCTTTTTGAAGATGTCTGTATCTTTAGCTTCTTTTTTACATAGATAAGACAATATACGGCGTCTCAAGAGACGCCCTAGACGCTCTATGTTTTTCATTTCATTTACGAATTCTTTGATCAATTTAAAGCCGATCTTTCTATAACAGAAATTAAATTAAAGGATGTTTTTGGCGCATCTTTACAATCTCTTTCTTATCTGTACACAAATTTTTATAAATAATTCTTAAGTTAAAATTAAATTCCATCTGAGATTAAATACAATGTTTATAATAATTTTTTCAATTTATTTGAGTGGATTGTGAAAACTAATTTTTAAACTACACAAATTTGGAACTGTTCATGATTCAATAAATACTAATGCCATTTTTTTGGACATTTTCAACATTCAATGTAAAATTTGCTCTCTTTATGTCGATGCGAGAATCCATGTACAAAAAAATCGCGGGAATATTTGAGAGCACCACATATTTTCGCTTCGTTTACATTTGCTGCTCACTCCGCTTTTTCCGCTCCAAGTCACATAAAACCTATTTTAGATCTTACGAGAAACCCTTTCTATCGCTGGACCATGTTGACGTTAATTAAACTGGTACTCAAAAGTTGACTAACCGTCAATTGCAGCTCAGCGTATTGAGAGCGACTCCCCTTTGCGATTTCCGGCTAAATGCGGATTAACATCATTCGAGTTTATAACTAACGTTTGAAATGTAAGAGGCACTACGCACATTAATATGTCAAAGGTTTTAAATTTTTTTAACTCTGCAATCAATATGGAGAGAGAGGACTATAGAATTATTAAACAAATTAAAGATCAAAGCTAATTTTTATAAAATTCGTATAAAAATAAAAATATTTATAACTTTATAAAATAATGAAATATACATAATTAACCATAAAATTCAAATAAAAAAGATTAAAATGTTTATATTAGATTTTTTTCGAATCTATATTCTGAGAAATCATTTTGCTGCAATGTTGAAAGGGTTAAAGAGTTGTAATTTATGTGCCAAGCGACATATGTCTTCGAAGAAATCCGGATGCGAGTCAAAGAATGAGATGCTGTCGTGCGTTGCTAAATTTACTTAACGCCTCTGCGAAAATATAGGGTGAAGGAAAGTAAATTGGAATAGAATTACCGGGTAGAAGGTTTATGACAATCCCATTAAAAAGATATCGCTTCCGTACTTTATTTAATTTTTCACAAACAACGAAAGACACCGGCAAGATGTAAGTATTTAATTACAGGTATTATTTAAAGACATCGATAACTAGAAAAATAAAATTTAGGTATAAAACTACGGTAATATATTACAGTTATCATTTAATATTTCAGTTTTATTTTTCCATTCACAATTAAGTATTCAGCCAAATATTAAAGACGCACGTTGAAAATTTTTACCTTCAGACATTATTATATATTCAAGAAGTTTCACGACGTGACATCGCACTAAAGAAATTATTTATCAGTTTAATATCCCCACTCTCTGTGTGTGTGTGTGTTATGTTTAGTAGTGTATGCGCAATAATTAGTATTAATTCGTTAATTTTACAGTGAAGATGAAAAGGGTCGAAACGTCTCTATTTAATCACAATTAATACAATGTTTTATTTATTTAACTTAATTGATACAATATTTTATTTAATATATTTTTTACACAATTTCCACTCAGTGTTGGCTTTCATGGGCTTTCTTATTGTGATTATTTATTATTCTATTTGAAGCTTTTGTCTCTATACATTAGCTTAAAAGTAAAAAGATATATATTTTTTTAAATATTCTCTGTGATGCTTAATGTACGATGTTTTAAAAAATCATTTTTATAGAAATATGAGATAATACAATTATTTATTTGCACATAGAATATTCTTAAGTCGAAAGATTTAAAGAGTTAAGTAAGCGAACTACTGAGCAAAATCAGCATAGCAAGTATTATTCAGATTTATACATGTAATACCCGCTCTAATTTCTACTAATATCTTTATCTTGCGAAAACTTTTGAACGGTGAATCTCTTTCGAGGCAGAGCGTACCTTTGCATATGACAGATACAACCGAGGCACGCGGGGAAGGAGACATTCGGCAATTTCGCGAAGTTGATAGCCATTATCATATTCCGCACATATCATATCAAATTTATAGCTAATAAAGGCCGATCGGGTAACAGGCCTTTTGGGCCCGCCGTGAGCCCGCAGGTAGACCTGTCCCCTCTCTACCCGATCCCTTCTTCGTTCGATCGTGTAGCGTTCGCCACAATCGACGTAGTTGGTTTGGCTTTATAGTCATGGCAGTTGGCAGTAGTAGCAATTGATATGCGTGCCATTGATATATGGGAGCATATTTCACAAGGTTGGCAGATCTTCGAGTTCTCCGGGTTTGTTATCTCACGCTGCTCTCTCTCTCTCCTTCTCTTCTTTTCTTTCCCTCTCGTCCCCAAGCCTCTTTTCTCTTCTACTGACTTATATTTCTCTCTTTCTTCCCCTTTATCCCTCCCTTTCTCCTTCTCTCGCTCATCTTCCTTTCTCTCGTTCTTCTCTCGAGCTCGACCAGCCAGAGATCGGGCTACCAATATGCGCGTGAATTATGCTTACCCTTTGTTAAGATACTTGACGTGTCTTTGATTGGAACGAGCGGGGGCAGCCACGCTCGACGGGAAAAAAAAGTCACTGGGCATGCACGAAGATATAGGGAACCTTTGATCACGGTATCCAACCCTTGCGGCATAATGACTACGGCTGGACAAAATTTACTTTCTAAGCGGTCGCGTAAGCAGTGGCCAGTGTACGATACATTGAGACTTTATCGGTTTGTTAGTTCAGCGTCGACGTGCTTCTACTGCTGCGTCATCGTATAACCGGAAGAGTTACGACGCGGAGCCTCGGAATATTTGTATTGTTTTTCGCAGCGACAGCTGAAGCTCGGGGCGAGAGAGTGAGAGCCACATTGCATCCTTGACCTTTGACCCGTGTAAATGGATCTCAACTTTCTCAGACGTACAACAATCTGGGTGAGAAAAAGAGAGAGAGAAAGAGTTTAAAATGTCCATCGTACATGAATTTCTTATGTAACCATGGCACAAAAGCGCTGCAAACCGTGATACGTTCGGTGTCAACTCTCTGCCGGACCGCTTCGCTCTCTTTTATCTCTTTCATCACCGGACACGTTTATGTATTTACCATGCTTATATAAGTTTCTATGCGAAAGCCACAAACAAGTCGGTATCGTTGCGCAATAATTTATATTGTTGACACCACATCTGATATAAAAAGAACATTACTGAAAAATATTTTGGGAACATCTAATTAATCTAAATGACTTTCTAGCACTTTTTTCTTACAATTAAGCTCCATAATAAACTTTATCATTATAAATAAACTAAATGTGATAAACAACGTTAATTACTTACACTTAAAAAGAATTCGAAATAAAATAATACAGTATTAAAACCAAATATTTTTAGTACTTTATTATTCTCATAATTAATGCCTGTTTCTACCAATGTATATTAACTTTAATCTCGATTTAATTTACTCTTCATCCTTTTATAAGTTTTGAAAATAAAAAAAGATAAAAAGTAAATTAGACCAAGATCAAAGTTAATTTATATTGATTCGTCGAGAAGCGTATATTCAAAATATATTTTTTCATAAATCTAGGACGTGGCATTAATAATATATTTATGCCGTTGAAAAGAGACGAAAAAATTTGACTTTTATACGTACAATATTGGATAAATTTCTGCACAGGCAAGACCGACGCGATTATTTTAAATTGGAAACAGCACACGACCTCGTTCACAATGTCGCCGAATGATTCCGCGCGCTTGATATATCACCGCGTTTCAATGCGGAGAAGATAATTCGATCAAAATGAGATACGGGAAACGTTTTATCGGAATTGCTAACCTAGCCGAAATGTCGCTGCGCGCTCGCGCGACCACGTTGAATAAATTCATGAGTTATACACAATCGCCGATAAATTATGTTTTCACTTCGTTGAAGCCTGTGACGTATGTTTGAGCAGAACGGCCGAAAGGTGTCCATTGTTTGATGAAAAATTACCGAACGCGATTTTATCGGCGG
>NW_017300081.1:394428-397083 GCF_001594075.2 Trachymyrmex cornetzi | reverse complement strand
CCCGCCGATAGTAGCTCGATTTAAAACGGACAATAGGGATGCTCGACTAAAAACGTTTGTTATAACGCCAGTCAGCGACTGACATTTATTTTCTTTTCTAGCTATAATTTTCATAGATACCGACAACAAAGTGAACTTTCAATCGCGTGATAGATTAAATGACGTATCAATATTAATAGCTTACTTTGCTAATTAGACGTCGGGGAGCTATCTCGTATCATTCGACGTAAAACCGCAGCTCCCTATCGTCCCACACGATTTCGTAGAAAACTTATTTGAGAGCTTCTTCGTGCCACATTGCGTTCACTAACGGTCGCGTCCGTGTACACGGCAAAATGTCAACAACTATATCGAGCGCGTCACGCATTCACGCAAGGCTTATCACTAGCCCCGACTTAATTGTAATTGCCGTTCTGTGTTTGCAAAGACCATGATAACACATTTCTGTATTCCATATCGCTGGTAAATGCGAGTCTAGCTTAGATAGTTCCATGAAAAAAAAAAAGTATCACCCTAGACGGACGTAATCCGTTGTAAAGTTTTACGTTTTACACTTCTCTACACATGTAGGTATATAAACCCCCACATATGTATGTATATATGTCAATCAATAATTGTACGCTGATAAGGGACATCGTACGAAATAATGAGACACATATTTTCTCGAAAATTTAGTTAATAAAAAGGTCGAATGTACGCGATAAAATGTAAATTTGTTAAAAATCAGATAAATCCACTGTTCCATTGTCATACGCAATTTTAAGTGCTTTTATACCAATTGCTTTCGTACAAATATAATAAAAAATAATGTTTTCGTGCGTATTTGTGCGATGGACCAATATAAAGGTAACTATTAAATGGACAAATTGTTATGCATTTTATCATTTTATACAATAATAAGAATAACAATTTATGTCGAAGGACTCTTTGATATTTAACAATATAAAGACTAAACTGTAAGGGTAAATAGGAGTCAGCGCGGTAATCGCTGCGCAAGTATAACAATGGAAATGTTTATACGTCCACTTTTAATGTAAAGCATAATATAAAAAAATTGTATCATTTTATATTTTTGTCAGTTTAATATAAAAAATATAATTAATATATTTGTTTATAACAGTTTATTCTCTTCTTACATTTTTATTATTTGTATTTTTGCTTTAATAATTTTTCTCACCACACAAAAAAATGATATAATTTTCTCAAAGGATTATTTGTAAAATTATAATTTTTTAATAAATAAATTAAAGAAAAAATTTTAATGATACATAAAGAAATTATTTCAATTACGGATTAAGATTCCAATAGCTTACAATATAATCAATACTTACTATGTAAGCCCTACATAGTAAGCATCAATTATTTCCAATTGAAAGTATAACAAACAGTTTCAACAATCGCGGAATTCGAAAGTGTCTTGATAAAAGAATTTACGAGTCCGTAACTCACAATTCGACTAATAGAGATAACAATGTGCAATGCAGTAGCACAGGGACCATGAAGATCGGCCGCGGTAGCGGGATGTGCAAAGATATCTCAGCCTCGGCGCCTCACTTAAAACTTTGACGTGGTTTTCGAGAGAGAAACGAGCTCTTACGAGGACCGGCAGCGAAGCGATAGCGCTCGTGCAGGCACGATAGCGCGCGCGTAGGGGTCATTTATGGGATGAAGTCAGTTCGAAGTTAGCGAAGGGAAGAGAAGATCGAGAGAGAGAGAGAGAGAGAGAGAGAGAGAGAGAGAGAGAGAGAGAGGAAGGGCGGTTTGATGTGGCGTTTAAACCGCGGTACCGGAGGTGTACCCATTAAATCAATGGACGATCCCCTTCCGGCACCCTTTGCGGCGAAGAAACTTCAAAAGATGCTTTTTGCAGCTCATGCGATACGTAGGATACTCGGAAAGATGTTCTATTCGTATCGACTGCTCTCTATGAATCGGCTACGATCCGGTTGCCCCATTCGGTGATTGCCTTCCACGATTTAAGAGTAAACGCGGAAAGGAGAGAACGCGAAAGGTCCGAGGAAGAAACTGGAGCTGTGCGGAAAAAGAGACATGGATGAAGGTAGACAGTGGTCGCGGCGCACTCGACCGGGTCGACATTGCGAAAAGCCGGTTCGAAGAAACAGGAATGGAGAAAAGAGAGAAAGAGAGAAAGAAAGAGGATCGAGAGCGAAAGCAGCGGCCGTCCGGAAACTTCTTAGTTCCGCTCTTCCGTCGGATGAGATTGTCGGAAACAGAGATTTCCCGGTGTGTCGACGCGTCACGAAGTGTCGATTCGAAGTAGTCCGTCGTCTTCCACAGAAAAATCGGTCAACAAATGCGGATCGAAGAAACGAATGTGGTAGAATAAGACGACAGGACAAAGACGACGATGACGACGACGACAACAAGAAGTGACTGTACGGCGAGATTCGCCTCTCATCGCGGAGATCATTCTCGTCCGAATTGATTAATTCGGTTGTTATTACGCGCGTACTGATCATGCTTCGCGACGATCGCAGCGCACGGGTGGTTGCGCGATGCTTGATAAATCATCCGAACGAGCTGCTGCCAGGGCCCGGCAATTTGCCACCAAGACTGTCATTACATCCGCCGCACGAAAGTATGAATCACTCGCAAGCATCTGTCTCTTTCTCTCTCTTTTGAAAAAAAAAAACA
>NW_017300081.1:388378-394413 GCF_001594075.2 Trachymyrmex cornetzi | reverse complement strand
CCCCCCCCCCCCTCTCTCTCTCTCTCTCTCTACGTGACTTTAAAAGCAAATTATACAATCATTTATTAAACTCAACTTATAACTTGTACTTTGTATCCCACAACCATGTTCTTCTGTTATTATAAGTCACATTTTAACTCCGCGCATGTTACTAGTATGTTATTAGCATGTTTTTTTCTCAATTCTCATTTTTTCAATTTTTTACATCTTTTTATTTTTTTTACTTTATTTCTATCCTTACTTTTGTAATTCTATTTTAGGCATTTAGTTTTAATATCTATCTCTTATTCTGTTGCTTAATTTTGCATTGTTTCTTAGTACTTGCATTGTTTCTTCGCACGATTCTAGAGCGCGTAATAAATAACTATCTCTCTCTCTCTCTCTCTTTCCTCTCCTCTTTTTCTTTCTTCAGCGGCTTTGTACGAATATGTATCGGCTTGTCACGCATCCGACAAAAAAAGGATGTCGGGGGGGAAAAAAGAACAGAGGAGGAAAGAAGGAAATGAAAGAAAGAAGAGGAAGATTTAAAGTTTTACCAAGAGCGCCGGTGGGTCGGTCGATCAGCTGAGCAACAATTTGTCGTGACGTGGGCGGTTGGAATCTTACATATCCCTCGAATGTGCCGGCTATCCCAGTGCGCGTTCGCGAACATTGGTTGGCGACGAGACCGGAGGACTCGTGCAAATACGGCCGCTGCCGTATACGTGTAACACGAATACAAAACCACGAGAGGCGAGCACGAATATACCGAGAACGCGAATGGACGATGTCGCATACAGTCCGATTTGTCTGTTGGCATCGGGGGAGAAAACGAAGTGGCTGTCTGGCGCTGGCTTTTCGCCATAACGCCCACGCACTCTCCCCTCGTCGCCCAAACCGTGTCCCGAACGTAGAACAACGTCGCCACACTAATCCCCATGGATATCCCGGCAGACGCGCCGGAGAGTGATTCTTTCCTTCGCTTTTCGCCGTTTCCTCTCCGTGTCCCCCCTATTTCCTGCACGCCTGTTTCTTTTAGTCATACATAACGTGGATTAAGAGACGTCGTGGAAGGAACCGTATCATTTTCTTGGAAGTGCGTTTATATATCGATTAGATCGTTTTCACACCAGACTCTCTCGAGCATGTATATTTTTGGCGAAAAGTTTGTTAAATCAATAGAGCAATATATAGACTGGTAACAGTAATTATCTCTCATGACGCCATTCAACGCTTACAAAAAGGAACCACGTTATTTTTTCCTTTTTTGTAACAGTTAAATATAAAGAGGTAAATAAAAATAAAGAGATAAATAAATATCACAGTATTAATGAAAATAAAACCTGATAAGGTTTCACGTAAGTTTACAAAGCAGTAAGCTGGCAGTATTAAAAATCTGACAACAGAATAAAGAACACAAGTGATAAATAGAAATTAAATTAATGTAGCGTGTATTAATTTTTTTTAAATTACGATAATAACATTTTATAGTATTTTGTTTTCTGACACAACGAAAATCATGGATGAGAGGTACAATAAACTCCATCTAAACGTGAAAAGCAGTGAATCAGCTTCTAAATGTTTCAGCTACCATGATTTAAGAAGATTAAAATAATCTCTCTCAACGAAACAGCAGTATGCTTTATGACTTCCAGTTCACTAAATATAATGGGGTACTGGTTACGCGTATTTCCGTCAGACTTGCGCAGGTCGTACGAGAGCTAAAATTACAAGGGACGATAGCATGAAAGAGGAATGATTACTTCTTTATTCTTTGTTGTAAATCTCGCTTCGTATTTCATCAAAATAAAAACTTGCCGAGAACATGAGTTCCTACTTTAATACGAATATCTATTCACTTTTTCCACTCACGTCAAAGTAGAAAATAGTTATTCGTTCCTCGATTTGTCAAACTGAATAAAACGAAGCTGCCGCACGCCGGGAACACTTTATCGCGATGCCCAATGAATTCGAGAAATACTAGGAACGAAGAACAACGTCGCCATGCTAATCTCGAATCTGAAGAAGTGCGCGCCAGTAGGATGATTTTTTATGGTTTAACGCGAGCGTTCTTCCTGGTAGATTAAAGAGTGGTAATTTATGCCATAGAGAAGGAGAGAAGGAGACGCGAATACGGTTCGGAAGCGAGCAACTGGCGCATGGAGATAATCCAAGAGCTTAAGACCGGCTGCTTGGGAAGAGAAGACGTTTTACGGCCCTTGCGTCAACTTTGACATGGCTGACGCACTATGAACACGATCTGCGTTATATTTGTTATTCTCTAAAAAGTTTATTTTCTTTTTTACACCCCGCTCCATCATCCTCTCGAAGCTCGAATTAGTCGTGAGAAATAGCGATTCAAGGACACAGCATGATAAATGAACGCAGTATATATCCGGTACGCAGCATAGTTCAGATTTTCCAAACGATTGCGCAATTATCTCTGCACTGATAATTGCGAGGGAGAGCGAGACGTCATAAATAAAGTCTTCCTCTGTGTAATTGTGCTGTGCCCCCCCCCCCCCCTCCGCCCTTAAAAATCATACAGTCCATCGCTATAATCATAGATCGTAAAAATAATCGTTTTAACGGCTAAGAATTAAAGCGATCGAACTCGCATCTAGCTTACACGTGGTATTTTCCATCTACTACTAATATTTCAATAGATAGAATAAACGATGTGCATTCATTTCAGCAAATTGCAGTACAAATCTTTATAATCTAAACTTAATTAAAACTAGGAAGTGTCCGTAAAAAAAGAAGAGAAAAATCTCTCAGATTAGCCTCTTACAATTAGTGAAAATTTTTCAAATTTACTCTTGGAAAGAAAGAGAAATTGGCAAATCAAAATTACAATTCTTTCGCAACCAACGTCAAAGACGAAGTCTTTTTGCGAGTGAAGTTCACTCTAACGCCGCGACGGCGGCTCCGCCGTAAGAGGACATAAAACAGAAGTTGTTGGAAGACCGGCATGGTGCGTTTCGACATCAAAAGCATACCACGGAGTAGTGCGGCGGGAGAAAGGAGTAGATGAGTGTTCGCGTATTTCCACGGGCCAGCGTGCCGCAGGGTGTTCTCTCGCGGGTGTCTGGGTGACGGCATGTCGGCTTACACCCCGTGAATTACAACCCCCGAGCGACACGTCAGCGCCTCGTTAAAGCGCGTGTCTGTACAACGCGGAGCGTTAACGTGATGCTGCTTTGACCGGACGATCGACGTCGTCCGTGCACGAAAAGAGCGACCTACATACGTGCCGTCCATTCTTAGAGAACTTCGGAACCGGAAGAGAGCGGCAAGGAATAAAGAAGAGAACGGAGAAGAGAATATCGAGAGAGCTCGGCCTGCAACGATATAAGATCGCGACAATGCTCGGCGCCGACACGTTTCGTTCCTTCAACTAGCGACAGTATTGAATTAAACGGTACTTAAGTAGCTAACATCTTACATATAGTCATTTCGCGAATTTTAATTGTAGCAAAAAACATCAACTTAAGTTTATTTTTAAATATATACGGGAAGAACGAGTTTATTGAAGAGTGTCTAAAAATTTTTGCTAGATCCAAAAATAACTTTTATCGAACCATTAAAATAATTACGTAGGAAACTCAAGCATGATGAATACTACAAAAAGTTTTGATATTCTAGCATTCACAATCAGTTTAAGCGTTCTACATAATTATTTGGATAGTTTAACAAAATTATTTTTGAATCTGTATTTTTATTCTAGCTTTGGATATTTCAGCGAAACTGTCTCCTCCGTGTATTCGTGCACTAATGGATTACGTTCAGATGCAATTCTTCGACCTCTAAAACATATTCACTATACATCTACAAATAATTATATACGATTTATATATAAATCATCAAATTATATCTACATAAGTAAGTTAAATAAAATGTGTCTTGTTCAGATCACTGTCTTGTTCAGACGTTATGTGTCTTGTTCAAACATTGTGTCTTATTCAGACACTGTCTTGTTCAGACATTATGTGTCTTGTTCAAATACTGTCTTGTTCAGACATTGTCTTGTTCAGACATTATGTGTCTTGCTCAGACACTATATGTCTTGTTCAGACACTGTGTCTTGTTCAGACACTGTGTCTTGTTCAGACATTATGTGTCTTGTTCAGATATTATATGTCTTGTTCAAACACTGTGTCTTGTTCAGAGATTATGTGTCTTGCTCAGACACTATGTGTCTTGTTCAGACACCATGTCTTGTTCAGATATTATGTGTTTTGTTCAAACACTGTATCTTGTTCAGACATTGTCTTGTTCAGTCACAATGTCTTATGGACTTCCTATAATAATATTTACCACACTAGAAATTGGATACAGTATCTAATTGTAAGCGATGATTTCGTTATTGAGCAACTGATTTGTTACAAATACAAAGTTTAAGTAGTGCAATTTTAGTGTCGAGTGATATTTTCTAGTGGTTAGAACTGTCGCAATCTTTTTTAACTGACATAAATTTATGTATCGTGAAAATTGAATAAATAATGTGCCAAGTCGAAATAACGGTGACTCAAAAATTATTGCAACAATTTAGTATTCTTTGCACCCTATTTTTCAACCGTTTTCAACAGTAAAGCCGGCGCAAACCGATAATTTCCTCGTTCAAACTGTCGACATTGTAATCGGCGAGTTTTTTATATTCCGTGAGGCACGCTTTGCCGAAACGAACGAAATGGGGAACGAGGACCGAAATATTATCCTATTTTGCTAATGGGTTACATGGACCCTGGGTAAGGTTCGAGCTAGCCGACTGCCGAAAAGAGTAAGGAGAAATGGAATGGAGAAGGATGGGGAATAAGGGGCGCGGATGAAAATGCAGGAGAACCTTAATTTGATTTAATGTAATCGACTCAGTGCGCGGTCGGTTCGAGAGAAGGCTTTTAAGAAATAATTTAGCCGTTCGTTCATATTCATTCCCCGAGTAATGGTTTATTTTAATATCATCTTGGCTAGCGTCGGTCCATAAATTCAAAGAAATAGCTTGCATTAAAATTATTGCGAGATTAAACGTTTCGATGGGTGTGCCTACTTCGATGAGGACCAAATAAACATGACTCGGTGAATGCATTCTCATTTTCTTTTACACGTATACATATATATGATCGAAATGTATTTCAACATATTTTTATCATAGCCATATTTACGCTGGCAAAACTTTCACGGGGTACACAGTGGCCTGGGAACATTCTCGTAAAAATTTCATGACCGAGAGATAAACGGCTTCCCGTAATTTCGGTGTTGCACCGAGTTGGCACAAAACGATAGACATCCGCAGGTAATTGAGCCTTGTTACTTCCACCAAATCGCGTTCATATTATTCGCTATTTTGTAAAAAGGAGAGGACACGACTGCCGGATTTAGCGTTCACCTACTCGTGACTCGCCGACGAATATTCCGACAATGGACAACGATCTATTTATATCTAGACATAAGTGGATTCGCATGAAACGTTTAAGATCCAATTTTTTACGCCAACGTCGCTCGAATCTACAGCGCTTGCCGCGCGTAGAGAAATCATGAAATTATTCTTAATAGAAACCTCTAAAAATGAAGTCACGCGCGAGAATGCTTTCAGGAATCTCAATTCTGTCTATTTCACGTTCAAACTCTGGGATACTCGCAAAGTGCACTTTTCTATAGCAGCCACACCGAAGGCAAGAGTTGCTCCCAGGCCTCCTGATTCGCTCACAAATGATCCATCGCGCGCATTATAGGGGAGAGGCACACAGACGGAACAATGCAAATAAGCCAATTACGTCAATCCTGAGAAATCGTCGAGCGAGGCAGCAAAGAGGCAGCGAGGGGGTGCGAGGGGGAGGCGGAAAGGAAGGGGTTTACTCCCGGCGCGGCGGAGGAGAGGGCGAACGGAGAGCATATCGTGAGGCCAAGACTCGAGAGCAGCCACGGGCAGCGGGCACGAGCAACATGCAGCACGAATGCATGCGCGCGGTGCATTAGGTAATGATATCGGCATTATGGCCGAGCACGGAACGAACGAAATGACGAACGGGCCGACGGATTGGAACCGGGGCCCCGGG